>NC_056746.1:767433879-767661379 GCF_019279795.1 Protopterus annectens | reverse complement strand
TGCTGGTCTTACAGTGTTTGTTTGTACAAAGTAGATTAGGATGGAATGCAGTCTGTCTGCATAGCTCTCAGTTGAGAGATGCACACCCTGGGCCTATCCACATGATGGCCAGTGGATTGTCTGTTAGGTTTTGTCTGTGCACCACACGGGTCTTGTCCTAGATATCACTGGCAGTGTTTCTGTTGCGTGCTATGAGTACATGGCTACATCCATTTGTGTTTCTGATGTCTTATTCCTGCTTAAGGGTATGTTGCAACAAATCCTGTAACACCAGCAATTTCTAGGGTGTGTAACAGCAATATTGCAAATATGGCCATGTGTTTCTGCCTCTGTCCTCCACATATATGGTAAGCCTTGTCCTGCTGTAATACAGTTAAGGGTTGTTAGGTTATTTACTGCTAGCATTCCTGCTTTCATCTCCGTCATATCATGGACTCCCACAAAATATGTTGGTCAGAGTCCATACATATGGGGGCAACAGTTGGACAACATATGTGTGCCTTGTACATTGCAGAGGTCAGTGTGTGGTACACAGTGTTCTTTGCCCTTATACAACCTTTTATGGGGGAGGGTTATTCAATGCTGTCTACCTGGGCTGTGACAACATGTCCTGGATATCAGTGTTAAGACACATTGAGGTATGTGACTGTACATTTTCATATGTTCCTCCATGGGAACAGTGGTGGGCTACAGCTTACAGTGTTACACACAGCTCAGTTAGTCAGTGTGATTGTGAGATGTTAAGTTGAGCAATGTTATGTGACAGATACATTGACATTACCACAACTAATATATTTCCCCCTAGGGCTTGACTACAGGGTGTAATTGGAGGCTGCTGAACTACATCTGTAATTGTTGGTTGTTACTTATCTTGAAGGAAAATACTTTGTCTACTGTTGCACTAATTGAAGGCATTGGCCTGGACAGCATAGTATGTTATATATGCACATTGCTTGCATCTACTGTTTCGTGTGGGCCTTGCATTGATCACCGATTACATATTTCGAAATGTATGTGCTGTAAGTAATGGCATACATTGTTGTACAGTACACAAATTAAAGGTTTTTTGTGTATGCATACCTGTGTGTGGTGTCATGTCCTTTGAATTGTAAGTGGGTATATGTTTAATGTAAGTA
This sequence comes from Protopterus annectens, assembly GCF_019279795.1. Lineage (NCBI taxonomy): Eukaryota > Metazoa > Chordata > Ceratodontiformes > Protopteridae > Protopterus > Protopterus annectens. The sequence continues at coordinate 767,660,243 of NC_056746.1, read as the reverse complement.
TTCTCATTTGTGGGAATGGTTGCCACGCTACACATTTCACAGGTGCCAGTTACAGGGCTTGTGGCTGAGGGATATACTTTGCACCGAGTGCTTCCACACTACTTCTACATATGTATGGCTACTAATACCTTTTGTCTGTGTATATGTGTATATACCAGGTCTATATTATATTATATTCTCGAAAGCCGACAATGTCGAATCTGACATTGTCGACATGAGAATATCAAACGCTCAGAATCACGAGCATGTAAATGGAAATCTCCGTAAGGGGAGATTGCCATTTACTGCAATGTAGTACGGTTTCGGGGTTAGTATATTGACATAGCGGGGGGTGTGTCTTTTTATAAGGTCATGGTTTGAAGACATCGACCATATTGTGTCGACCATATGATCAATGTTTTCAACCATCGATCTTATAATATAGACCTATATACCAATATATATCTTATATGTGTATATATATATATATATATATATATATATATATATATATATATATATATATATATATATGTATATATATATGTATATGGATCTACCTGACTAGATCAACAGGGCAGAACATCGACAGCGAGTCAGAAGAGCGACAAGTCAGAAGACCGACGGAGGAGAACACTGACGCTGAGAACATGGAGATGGGGAAAGGATGTGTAAGTATGCGGTAGTGACGGACGTTAGGGTGCGAGTAAGGTAAGTGTGCGATGTTGACGGTCTGTAGGGGTAGGGGTGGGATAAGTGAGTGAGGGTTAGGGCGCGGGTTAGGTGAGGGTGCGAGTAAGGTAAGTGTGCGATGTTGACGGTCTGTAGGGATAGGGGTGGGATAAGTGAGTTAGGGTTAGGGCGCGGGTTAGGTAAGGGTGCAGTAGTGATATATTTTGGGTTAGGGGCGGGTTAAGTGAGTTAGGGTTAGGGCGCGGGTTAGGTGAGTGTGCGATAGTGACGGACCTTAGGGTTAGGGTTTCGGTTAGGGTTGTAGATAGTTGTGTATGTAAGGGTTAGTGTTGGTTTGTAAGTATTTTGGTGTGCTTGTGTTGTGTGTATGGGTTTTGGATAGGGGATTTGTTTGGTTTGTTGTTCTGATGTGTCGGGTGTATGAGGTGTCGTGTTTGTCAACTGTCGATTATGTGGTGTCGGTGAAGTTGTTGTCGATGTTCTGCCCTGTCGATCTAGTCAGGTAGATCCATGTATATATATATATATATATATATATATATATATATATATATATATATATATATAAAATATACCTGAATATATTTGTCAATGTATAGATGTGTGTGCATATCTGCACCATTGTAATGTGTACTCCTTCCACGTTGTACATTTCCTACAGTGCAACATCTTTTTGCATTGATATGTTACAGATATTGCCCTGACATTTTTCAGGTGATTTGGCTTGCTGTTAAAGCATTGTAGCTGTGTTGTGGAGGGTCCTGAAGTCGAGAACTGCATGTGCTGGATATTGGATTGCACAGCATATCCGTTAGGGCTGTGGAGGGGGTAACATACCACTAATTACCAGGTATCCCTCATTTGAGTCCCCACCCCCATTAACAGTGCGTATGGTCTATGTTGTAGTGAGTATTTCAGGAATTTGTTCCCATGTGGAAATGCTGTACACTTTTCTATCTGTGTATATATATATATATATATATATATATATATATATATATATATATATATGTATGTATATATAAACATATTTGTTGTCTATATGATATTGATGTTATATGAGTATTTGTATGAGCATTTGTGAGTCATACATATATATTACATTTACAGGTACATATTTGTCCATATGTCCATGCATGTTCGACTCATAATTTTGGCCTGTACATCATTGTCTTGGCAATTGAGATGGATGATTTCAGGATTGAAGTCAGTAACTAATGCCGCCACTTTTGTGTTTCAGACTTCATCTCCTTCAGAATATGTGTTTTAATACATATAACTGTTTAACTAGCAATGTTTTAAGTGTATAAGAGCAGTATTTGACATATATCCCTGTTTTTACCCACATTTTGGCACACCTTGTCCAGAATTCTTGCATTAAGAGCTTGTGTGGTATGATATTACTACATTTCCTGTACTGTTGAGTGATTGTGCTGGATGATATGTTTGTGAAAACATCAGGGTTATGTATATCTGCCATGGCTTACTTGTAAATCACTTTGTGTAGGGTGTACAGGGTCCTGGGTTCGAGTCTTGCAGAGGCTGTTTATTTTGTTGCTGGGCAGAACAAGGACCGTTGGCTACAGAGTAGTTGTAAGCGGGTTTGCGCGATGGTAAGCACTACTAACTACTGGTCACAGTTTCTTACACTCAGTTAGCTTCTAAATTGCTTAACCTGTGTAGGCAGTGCTTACTCCCTTGCAGACGCACTTAAACATACTTACTAGTGCTTACATATGATTACTACTGCTTATTTGTGCTTAAACCTGCTTATAGTGCCTTATTCATTATGACACTGACATTTCACATGTCCATTTTCTGCAGTACTCCAGTTCATACATATGTTTTTTGTGGGTTTTGCACCAAAAAATTGGTTATAACATGCTTTACCATGTAAAATACTGTGCTGCAGTGGGACTTGAACCAGGAATGCCTGCTTGTTTGGCGAATGCTCTACCTACTACACTATTGCTGTGCTGCTTTATTTGCATATATCTTCCTTGTTATCCTCTTCAGCCTTTTCAGCAGCTTTAGCCATAGCTAAACAATGGGCACACCCGCACACCTACAGGTAGCTTTAATCGGATTTTTAAAAGGAAGCAAACAGGTTTCTACATTTTATTTTCATGTGTTGTTGCTGTTGTACAAATGGTGGGGATATGCGGACACCTATGACCGGTCTCGCTCATTCCTTATACCTTTCTTCTGTTCTACATTGCAGGGGCATGTTTATTCTGAGGGCTCTGCTCTCAGACATGCCCCCTGCACTTGTACACGCTTCGTGTAAGCCTATGAGCACGGGCAGAGTGTCTTGTAATATGCATGGTGCTCTGCCGTCCTGCTCCTAAATGAGTGCTTCCGTGCAGGACTAAGCTAGTTCTGCACAGAAGATTAGTGAATCTGGGGGCTTGTTTTATCTGGATGTTTTGAATCACACACTGCGATAGCATTTACCATGGGCATTTACCGTGGGCAGGATGGGTAAAATCTCTAATAATCTTGTTGGCCCTGCTGAGACATCACGACGGGTGTATTTCTTAGATGGCAGAGAGAGTGGTTCCAGTAATTTTCTCTGCTACCTTAACTAGTTTCTGAATGGCCTTTTTTTCCGAGGTAGAACTACCATACTAGGTTGTGAGACTGTTGGTTAGTATACTGTCTATGGTACCTCTGTAAAAGATAGTAAGGATTGAAGAGGGGAAGTTTGGCTTTCTCATCTTTCACAGGAAATGAAAGTATTGTGCATTCTTTACAATGGCAGTAGCATTAATGCTCCATATTAGGTCACCTGTAATATATACCCACAAGAAGTTTGTGATTTCCACTCTCTCTCTACTATTTCATTGTGGATTGTTAGTGGAGAGTGTGTTTTATGCCTTCTTCTGAAGTCAACAACAATCTCTTTGGTCTTGTTCATGTTTAGTGAGAGATTGTTGTTGTGGCACCAGACGATGAGCTGACTAACCTTTTTATAGGCAGATTCATCATTGTTGCTGATGAGACCTATGACATTTGTGTCGTCTGCAAACTTAATGATGTGGTTTGAGTTGAACTTGGCTGTACAGTCATGAGTCAACAAGGTGAACAACAGAGGGCTTAGTACACAGCCCTGAGGAACTCCAGTGTTCATAGTGATGCTCTCGGAGGTCCTATTTCCAACGCATATTGTCTGAAGTCTGTCTGTGAGGAAGTCCACTATCCAGTTGCATAGGAGTATGTTTATTCCCAGATGGACAAGTTTCTTTGTCGGGTGTTGGGGGATCACCGTGTTGAAGGCAGAGCTAGAATCTATGAACAACATTCGCACATAACATTCTTGTTTTCCAGGTGGGCCATGGATACTTGAAGCACCATTTATATAGCATCTTCTGTGGAGCAATTTGGTCAGTATGCAAACTGAAATGGATCTAAGGATGCAGGGAGACTGGATGTTATATGGTCCTTGACCAGACTTTCAAAGCACTTCATTACTACTGAGGTGTGCTATGGGGAGAATAGTCATTTAGGTCCGACAGTGTGGACTTGTGTGGGATAGGTATTATAGTTGTAGCTTTAAAGCATTTGGGTATGATAGCCTGACTTATTGAAATGTTGTAGATTTATGTAAGAACTTGTGTCAGCTGGTCAATGCATTCTCTAAGCACCCTTCCCAGGATGTTGTCAAGTCCAGCCACCTTTGTTGGGTTAACCCTGAGCAGAATTCTATCATCAGTAGGGTTGAGACATAGTACTTCATCCCCTTGATTGGTAGGGGCTTTTATTGCAGTTGTGTTCTTTCCTCAAACCTGTTGAAGAAGGCATTTAGTTTGTTGAGGAAGACAGTATTGTCATTGCATTGTGCTGACATGGGCCTGTAATCTGTGATGGATTGTATGCCTTGCCACATTCGCCTTGAGTGTCTGAGGTCTTTGAAGTGACTCAGATTCTTCTGACCATATGCCTTTTTTGATGTTTTTATTCCCTTGTTCAGGTTTGCTCTGGCTGACCTGAGGGCTTTCTTTCCACTGACTTGAAGGCTGTGCTGCTTACCCTCAGGAGCTCATACACTTCACTTGTAAGCCAGGGTTTCTGGTTGGCATGTGTGATGATGTTCTTGGTGACTGTCACATCATCCCACACTTTGATATGAATCCTACTACTGACTCAGTGTAGTCTTCCAGGTTGGTGTGCTGATCTGCAGTGGGTGCTTCTTTGAAAGTGTTATAGTCAGTGAATTCACAGCAATTCTGAAGTGAAGAGATTCCTCCTTCTGGCCAGACTCTTATCGGCTTCTTGGATGATTTCTGTCTAATTAGTAGTGGTCAGTAAATGGAGTTAGCATAATGGAAAGATGATCTGAATTACCAAGGTGCGAGTGGGTCCTTGCCCTGAATGCCTGTTTCACATTGGTGTACACTGTATCTAGTTTGTTGACACCTCTGGTGGCAAAGTCTATGTGCTGGTAGTAGTGCAGTAGAATTGTTTTCAGATTACGCTGGTTAAAGTCGACAGCTATGTTGTAGACACAATTAGGGATTTTGTTCTGTATTTTGCTGGTTGACTGGTATAGTGTGGCCAGTGCTTCATTTGTGTTTGCACTTGGAGGAATATATACAGCTGAGATGACAATAGCTGAGAGTTCCCTCAGCAGGTAAAAATGTCTACATTTTACAGTCATGAACTCTATATTCTCAGAGCAGTGGGTTGAGACTTTCTCTCAGTTTGAGCACCAGCACGGGAACATATGTAAATAATGAAACATATTTAAAATTATCACAGCAGACTAATATACTGTAAAGACAGTGCATGCCCACACTCATTTTGTGCATTAATAATAATATCAGTTTTTTTGCGTGGATGCCAATCTTCCAGTGTCAGTCATTTGAAGACATTACCAAACCTGCACAGACGGTATGGGGTGCTTAAAGTATGTAATGCCATAAAAATTAAATCTGACTGTAATCCACCACTTTTCCCCTAAAAAATGTCAAATTTTAAGATAGGTAAAGCACATTTCTAGAGCCAAAGTTAAGGATGTCTCTAAAAAGTAGGAACAGTTGAGATGAGAGGAATGATCAGCACCTAAAAGTGTGCATGCAGATAGTAGTACAAGTATGTTATTTGCTTTATTTACTTGTAAACTTTGTTTCATGTGTATTATTGGAGTTAAGGTTGGTCATGGTAGATCCTTTCGGAGAGTCAGTCAGAATTTTACCCCGTCATATTTAATTTGTACACCATAATGTATATCTGGCTACTGCCTTAAAAGCAGGTTTCCAAATGATTCTTTTTGAGTTGAGTGTTGTAGATATGCCTCTTTTTGCAACAGTTGAACATAGCTATTAGGCTTGTCCAAGTACTACTTTGTCATTTATTACCTTTGTTGTCTGGTTTAGTGATTGTATTCTTAATTGTGACTAATGGACCTGATTATGCAGAAACTGTATACTTCTAGGGAGTGAACATGGTGGGGTATTTTAGTGGGTGGTTTAGTCTTTCCTTGGACAGGATGTAGAAGCACCATTCCTTAAAAGGGTATTATTGTTCCCTGGACTGCATGTGGTCACAGCAGGTTGTGGGTATCGAGAAAGTTATAGTACATACTTGAAAGCTTGAATTGGAGATTGTTGCTTTTGATCTTATGTGGGGTTAGTGGTCAGTTTTGAATGTGTATGGTGCCACACTTAACATTCTGCTTATTTAATCAGTAGTATGGAATGCCTGGAATGGTGATGATTCCCCTCTGCCAGTGACGCTTGCAGTTTAATTGCTAAGATACTCTGCTTCGGCAGAGCATTTCTGTAAAAGAAGAGGTCTGTTCAGTTATGTTTTAAATGTGCTTTATGTTTTTAATTTTAATGATTTGGTCACAAAAACTGGAATTGTGAAGATATTTATTATATAGAAGCACAAACTAGTATTTATTTATTTATTGGACCGCTAGGTCCCTTAAAGTGCTATATAATTCAAACTGGCAAAATGGATATCATAATACTTATAGACAAAAGCATGGATTTGTTTGCATGTTTACCATCTAACCATTCTTAATTCTGCAGAACCTGAAGAATTACACTGACATTTATTTGTCAATTATTTAACACAATTCATTTTGCTGTGTATTATTTCTTACTGAGCTTCTTTGTATGCATATATTTTTACTGTCATTGTAGTAGTACCTTATAATTGTACATGATTTCTGTTTGCATTTACCTATTTATTTTATTTTTTTTTTTTTTGTTGAACATCTCAGCTTATATATTTTTGTACAACAGTATTCTGTATATCATTTCTTGAGACGGTAATTGTCCACTCTAGGAATGAATGCATGAATGAATGAATTGTTGAAAACTTAAAAAAGAAAATGTAAAATAAAATAAGTTGAGTAGACATAAGTTTGCCATAAGGCTGTTAAGTACAGTTCTACCTGATTTGGAAGGTAAGTGCTTGACAGGGTAGCAAGATATTTTAAGCATGTATACTTAAAGGTAAAGTACAAAGTAATTTAAATAGTTAACAGAAACACTTAACATTTTGTTTGTGATGGCTTCATTGAAAATTACATTTTTAAAAGTCCCACAGATACTGGAACCCGAAGACTGAACATCTGCCTTCACATTCTTTTGATGGAGATATTCAGATGATGCTTTTTGCCGGCCTCATGAAAAATAGCTATGCTTTCTGTAAATGGTCAGAAGCTCCATTTTTCCCCCCATGAAACGTGAAAGAAGTAGGGGACAATATTTGTTATAAGTGAAAAAAGTTACTTTGCTGACAAACTGATAACTTACAAGCTGTTTGCAATTTCATTAAATATTTTTTACTTTCCTAATGATGTCAATACATCTTGGTGGGTGCACTAATAGAAAGTACACCAGTAGGCATCCAGTCTTCAATTTCTGTTTTTTGCAGAACTTTTTAAAGTTGCATTTTAAATCAAAGATTATTAAAAAGTTTTCTTTTGCTATAAATTAATAATCATAAACACCAGCTGCTTTGCACTTCATCTTTATAGGTATATATTGCTTTGAGTACTTGCCTAGTATTGTTTGTATGTTCTTCAGTGTCCTATACTATGTAGCAACAAATTAATTAGTTAGGCACCAGTGTGTTTGCTGTTGTACAGTGCATTGGATAAGTACATGTAAATGGAAAAGATAAATTATTTGAAAATATTCATTAATTATTTTATTTTATATACTTTAATTTTTGAAGCAGGGTAGATCACTGTTGCCATTTGGCCATTTTCACTCAGTCCAGGAGGAACAAAAATAAAATTGCACATACAGTATAGACAGTACTACTCACCACATTGTTGCTAATGGCAAAGTAGTCATGTGAATAAACATAGGCAATATAGACTTTAAAGCAATACTAGTGGAAAACAATAGAGAACATTTCAGAAAAAATATCATTAGGAATTTGTGATTACATTATCAAAATACACAAAAAGTTAAGTATGTGTAGAAGTACTGTTTAGGTGACTAGGAACACAGGTATGTGTAGATGTCCGTACAATACATTAAGCCAGAAGAGGTTCAGAAGTAAAATCTGAATTGGTCAAAAGGTCCTGTTTAAAGGGACACATAATGATTTTGTTACAGAAGTAATGCACCTCAAATATATGCAGCTTTCCATTGCAAAGGTACTGCTGGGACATTATTTCTCCTGGAGAAGTCTAGTTGGATGGGCTTGGGTATGTGGGAATTCAGAAGTAATGAAATGCAGATGTGATAAGGAAAAGGGGTGGGTGTAGGTTAGATTAATATCAGCTATAGCAGTTATGATGTATAAATAGTCAACATGGAAGCCTCAAGGAAGAGGCAGTGATCATCTCCCAATCTAAATAGCCAGACTTCTCACACATCCACTTAAACAGCATATTTATAAAACAACATGCAACCTGTCCAAGTTTAACCCATAAGCATTCATTACTACCCTGTCATCTATTAACTGGAACTTCCTAAAAATCCTCCCCCAAGATGATGCTGTAAATGAATTCAATACAACTTTCTTGAATATCCTGAATAGCCATGCACTTTACAGAAGGAATACACTAAAAAATATATACATTGTAATTTGGCTAGCCAAAAAGAGTAGACTGCTAATGCAGGATAGAGAAAAAGCATGGAATGAATGGCAAAAATATAAAACACCTCAATATCCTGAAAACTTCGGAATACTTTGCAATCATATTACAAAGCAAATTAAAGAAGACAAAAATATGTAGTAATAACTTTCAAAATAATAGTAAACACAGTCTTAAAAGGTTTTAGACAGCCATTAAAGAAATCTTTCATCCTGGCCTTAAATAAATTCAACCATAACCCCTCTCCCAGTAACTCATCACATGAAACCACAAGACAATTTGGCTCTTGTTTCATTGATAGTATAGCATCTCTAACCAAGGATTTCCCAACATCTAATCCTAACCCTGCCCAGCAGCCATGTATCACCACATCCACTTTCACCTTCAAAGATGTGCCCACATCATGTATAAAACTTCTCTTAAACAAATTCATACCATGCTGTACTTCAGCTAATGACCTTCAAAGAGAGCACCCTAAAATAGCAGCCAGTAGCATTACCTACTCTGTCTCAAGCCTTATAAATATCTCAGTCCAGGAATCCCATGTTCCCTTTCTCTGGAAAAAGTCAATGCATTATCCCTCTGCACAAATGAAATTCAACAGACTTTACTAACTTTAGACATATAGCAATGTTATCACCCTTCTCCAAAAGATGTGAAAAATGCATTCAAAAACAATTGCTAAACTATCTCCTGCAAAAAGAACGCCTGTCCCCCACACAACATGGCTTCTATCCTTCCTGTAATACTAATACTGCACATCTAACCTATATAGATACTGTCAGTAAAGCTAGAGACAACACCAAAGTAGTCTACTCCTTATTTCTACACTTGTCTAAAGCCTTCAACACAGTTTGGCACACCAAATGTCTGCTTCAGTTGTCATGAGGTGTCTCTCAATCCACCCTTCTGTGGTTCAAATGCTACCTGTCTAATAGGTATCAGTCAGTAAAATGGAACTCCACCTTCTCGCCATACTTCCCAGTCACCACCAATGTACCACAAGTTTGTATCCTTGGTCTCTTCCTCTAACATTCACACTAACACCCTCCACACATCCACACAACAGGCCTGTCTAATGCAATACACGGATAACTCCACGCTCATTTGCACATCTAACAACATGGAGCATCTGAAAAAAAAACTACTCAATAAGCTTTAACAGTGACTGAAACATGGCTTTGTAACTCACAACTCATGCTTGAACCAAAAAAGACCAAACTACTGTTTTTTTCCCCCCAAAACCCTCTCCCATGAAAAACAAAATTTAAAGTCTTCTCTCTTGATAATCCAACCACTGAAGTCACTTCTCATAGCAAATTATTAGGAATGATAGATGATAATTGTAAATTTGAGCTGCACATACCAAATTGTATACAAAGAATTCATCAAAATCTTGGGATGCTTTACTGGGTCATAAACTTTTTCATCGACGTAAGTTGCCACTACTTATCTCCTCCCCACATTTCTTTATGGCGCTCCCATCCTTGTTAACCTTCAGGCGTTACAAAACTTGAATAATGCTGTAACAAAGTTGCTAAATTTGCAGCAAATACCCCCTTCGGAACCCAACACTGTGTAGCACTAAAAAGCCTAAATTGGTTAGAACTACTCCAACAGCTAACATATACACAACTTCTTACAACCTATAAAATTATTCAGAATCCAGCTACTTGTCCAGCAATAAATAACATTCTAAATAAATATGTTCCCAGTTGGTCATTACGATCCAGTGACCAAAAACGTCTGTCTGTCATATCTGTTGGTTAGTGTCTTCCTAACCCAAATCCGGCTCTGTTCTTGCTCCACACCAGGATAAACTATATCCCTAAATGTGGACAAATACCTATTCATACCTTCCATCTTACTCTCCCTTCTTCACTCACTTCCTTACTTCTATCATTTTCTCTCCTCTGGCTTTTTATCTAAATATCCCATGAGCCTGTTTTTCTCTCACTTCATATTGCAATTCCTGTTTCTATTATACTAAAATCAGAAAAAAGGCCAGCACCAAGGAAGGTTCAAAAGTAGTTTAATAAAACTGAAACTAGACCGGTTTCAGCAGCAAGGCTTTCATCAGTAGTATAGTCAGCAAAAAGCACTTAGTCATCATCTTATATAATGTTCTCTAAGGCATCTATATGACATCACTTCCTGATAAGTCAAAAATGCAAACAAGGCAAAAGTAATTGAAAAATACAATCAAGGCAAAAGTAATTGAAAAATACATAGTTCAGTAAACAAAAAGTTTGCCTAAGTTGCATGCATATCTCCAGATTATAATGAAAAATCCAAAGAGACACAGTATACTGGTATATCAATGAAAATAAACAAACTTAATAAAAACATACAATAAAGGGTAAATGCCCAAAAATAAACCCGAAACAAAAGTCAGGTTATAAGAATTCTGGTGTTGAATACCAGCCACAGTATCCTAAAATGAGCTGAAATGCAAAAACCTAAGCAATGCAACCTGATAAGAAATAAGTACATATACGTAATGCAAGTGATGGTTAATTACAAATTATAATTTATCATTTAATCCAGGAGGAAAAGCCCCCAAGTTTAATGATCCACCTTTTTTCTTTGGTATTTAGGATATCATGCCAACCTGTTTTAAAGATCGATTCCTATGATATGATCAATGATGGTGAATGTAAATTTGGCAGTGGGATGTTTGATAACATGTCTATATAGTGCATTAGTTAATCTTCTGTTTCTAATGTCACCAAGGTGTTCAGAGATCCTGACACGAAACTGTCTAGACTTTTGGCCAATATAAAATGCATGACATGTACATGTGGCAAGATAAATAATCCAGTCTGAACTGCAGTTACCAAAAAACTGTATGTCGTATATTTGTCCAGTGTTCCTACTAGTGAAAGAAGTAGTTTTGAAAATATAGTTACAAAACTGCAATGTCCACATGGATAAATGCCTGAAAGTTTATCTCCAGTAAGTGTTCTTTGAGTTGGAGTGTGATCCATGACCCTGGTTTTTTATAGTGTGAAAATAGATTCCCTAAAGTTTTGCCTTTCCTATAGGAAAAATAACATCGTTCTCCCAGATAATCTTCCAACAATGGATGAGAATTCAATATATTCCAGTGAGTATTAATAATATTTACTAAATTGGCACTATTCCTGCCATAAGTGGTGACAAATCTACATACATCTGATTCCTCATTATGAGTTTTAGTATTGTATTGGAGAAGAGAATCCTGGATTTAGCATTACTAAATTGGACTGCTGACTCAATAGTACGAGTGGAATAACCTCTGGACAAAAATCTCTTGGTTAGATCCATTTGATGACTCTGAAGATCATCCACTGAGGAACAAATCCTTTTCATCCGCACAAACTGTGATTTGGTATGTTCGAATAATATGTTTCGGATGAAAACTATCAGCATGTAGAAGGGTATTATATTGTGAGAATTTTCTGTGTACGGACGTTCTAAGAGTGTTATCCTCCTGTCGAATTAAATTGACATCCAAATAACCGATTGCACTCCTATTATATTCCACAGTGAATTCGATACCCCAGATGTTCCCATTCAAATGTTGAATAAATTCCTGGAGGTATTCCTCACCTCCTTTCCATATAAGCCAACAGTCGTCCAGGTATCTTCTCCATATATCAATCTCAGGTAGATATATGTTGTGCAAAGGGTCATATAAAATCATATCTTCCATGTAGCCCATAAAAAGATCAGCATAGATGGGTGCAAAGGATGCACCCATAGCCGTACCCTGTAGTTGCCAATAGCAGTTTTGTTGGAAATAAAAAACATTTTTAGTTAGAATGTGTTCAGCCATACACAACAATACTGATGAAAGCCTTGCTGCTGAAACCGGTCTAGTTTCAGTTTTATTAAACTACTTTTGAACCTTCCTTGGTGCTGGCCTTTTTTCTGATTTTGGGTCTAACAAGTGCTCTTGCCGTGCACCAGCCTAACTTGCTAGCTCCTATACACTCTATTATACTAACTTACCTTTAATTTTTCTATAAACTGGATAAATTGTATCTAAATGTTAAATCATTATTATAAAACTTTTATCTATTCTTAACCAATGTTTTCTTATTATGTCTAATTTGGTATAATTATTTAAACTTTAGTTGTCATTTGTATTATTTTTAAAGACTGTAAAATTATTGTTCTTAAAATGTTTTGCAATACTTTGGAACTTTTCTTCCTGAGCCTCCACTGAAAATGGGCTCGTAGCCAGTTGGACTTTCCTGGTAATCAAATGTCAGTAAGTAAATATTCCTGTGGTGGTTTGGAAGTTGGGAGGGAAGAAAGCGATAAAGATCTGGTAGGTTTTGTTTAACAATATTTTGAAAGTAGGCCAGTTCCAACATATTGGAAGAAAGCTGTGCTGGCTGTATTACTGAGAGAGGGTAGAGACTCTTAAGATCAAGCTGCGACTTTATGAGAATGACAATGGCTATGTTTGCATTCTCTGATAGAATAATGGGGTGAATTTGGAGGCTATATGAAGTGTCACAAGTAAGAGTTAAGGTGTTAGGATTCCTCTTTGACCAGATGTGTTTGAACAGAAGAACAAAACAGGGGTGTCCTCTTTCCCCTTTACTGTTTGCTTTATATTTAGAGCCATTAGCAAAGAAAATAAGGGACTCACAAACTGAAGGATATAACTGGTATGGTATCAAGAAAAGTTATATGCAGATGGTGTTATTTTGCACTTGATAAATTCCAAAATGGGTATTTTCATGTTGTGGAATATTTTGAGACTGTTTCACTTCTTTTCAGGATATAAAATAAATAAAGATAATATAAAGGTTATAGCAGTAAACTATGCACACATATATGAAATAGTTCAGCAGTATCCATATATATGGGGATATAATAAAAATGAAGTATTTTGGTTTACGGATTAAAAAGGATTCTGTTATGGCAACTAAGCATAACTAAGGATATGTTGGAAGAGGTTAAACAAAAGATAATACAAAAATTGAAAAGCTGTAAACCCTTGATTATGGCTCCATTCACTAAAATACAAGCAATGAAAATGTTTCTAGTCCGTTTAGTTTTATGCAGAGGTCAGGCCTATTTTTATCAACCACTGGAAAGGTTGTGGACCATAATTAATAAAGAGTAGAAGGAATTTATTTGGAGGGAAAGGGTAAGAGTTAAGTGGGATACATTGATTTTCCACATAGCACAAGGTAGTTAAGGATTACCTGATTTGAAGGGATATCTCAGAGCTAAGCATTTAAGGCTCATGTACATAACACAAGCAGAAGGATGTAAGTCAAAGTGGAAAGGAATGATGATGAAATGGGGGCAGTCCAAGAAATAAAGAGAAAGAGTGAAAATTTGGATGCAGATCCTTAAGGAAAATAAAAACCATACTGAGTATTATAAGAACAAAACCAACACGGGAATAGAAAAAAGAGATTTTGCCAGTATGGATGACTGCAAGTAGATGTATTGAAATTAGACAAGAGGGGCTGAAATTTACTGGAAAAAAAATAAGCAAAGGAGCCAAGCTGTGGGAAAAATAAGTAGGGAAAAGTAGTGGAATGGGATGAGGCCAAGCAGATTTTTGGACTGCAGGTTGGAAACAGCCTTCCCTACCTAGGGGCAGTAACAAATCACAAAAAAGAGAAAAGAAACAGGGTATTGCTAAATGAAAGTCCAACTCTGGTAAAGTATTTTGTTGAGTCTAGAGCAAAAATTACTGTTAAAAATGGATAATTAGTAGGCCATATAAAATATTGAATGATAAGTATAAGAATCAATCTGAGGAGGTTAGAAAGCATTGGGAAGTGAGAACAAAAATGGAAAAGCAATACGGAGGACATATGTACAGTTCCCAACAATGGAACAGATTCCAGAAGGCTTTGCATTTTTGGCTTGGAAATGTTTATGTAAGTATTTTTATGGGCCACGTAGACTTTAGAGAATGTTTTCCTCAAGTAGATAGCAAATGCTAGAAGTTTTATAGAAAAGTGAAAGGCAATTTTGGAATGTTTTTGGAAAGGTACCGAGTTGTCAGACAAAAAAAAAAATTCCCTATAGAATTTTTTTCATGTGTTATCCAGAAATGTTTTCCGGATGTAACACATAATTTTTATTATATTTTTCAGTGTTTTTATTTTATTGTCATATCTTGGAAAAATCCTCCATTTGAAAATTTGTATTTTTCTTACTTTTCATTGTTTATCTTTGGAAATTTGTAATGTACTTGAAATGTCTGTGACTTTGTTTTTGTTTCCCTTGTGGAGATTTTCTCCCAGGGCCTATGCTGAAAATATTTTCCTAGTGAACACACAGATATTAATTAATTAATTAATTAATTAATTAATTAATTAATTAATGCGGGGGGTGCAGATGGTTGAAACTAAGGAATTATTATTAAGTTTAAAGTTATTGTTTGCCTAAAAAGCAATTGCTAGAAAATGGAAATCTGTGTCTAAACCAGCTGTAATTGAAGTTCTGAATATTGTACAGGAGATAAAAGAACTGTAAGTGAGGCTGTTATAAAAGGGAAGGAGTAACTTATATAGAAGTAAGTGGAATTAGTGGGAATAGTATGTACAGAATAATGTTCAGGAGGAGGAGGAATAACATTTAAGGAAAGGCAAGAATTGAGCAGTTCTTGTAATGTTGGAGTGAATGAAAATTGTTAAAAAGAGAACACATCTATATACTTACGATAACTAAAAAGTTGTTATGAGTTGTTTTCTTTCTGTTACTGTGCATGCTGCTGTGTCACTTTAAAAAAAAAATAATGTTTTGTAAGGATGTTAAAAAAGGAAACTTGTATTATTAGCAGAAAGGATATTAGTAGATGTAGATGAAAGTAAGGAATTTCTATCCAGAAGGAGATGAGCAGGCAGAGTGCCAAGACTCTAGCAGATGAAATTTAAGATGGACTTTGAAAAGCTCGTTATCTGCTAGTTGTCTCATGGATGATGGTAAGGAATTCCATGCTTTAAATATGAATGTGGAATATAGGGCATCTTCCCATGGCTGTTGAGAAATCCTTGTGAGAAGGCAAGTTATTTATCTTTAGAATACAAAAGTTTAGTGGGATTGTACCATTCTATTATTGGAGTTATTCCTAGGCACAGTTTAGGATAAAGGAGGAAGTTGTGTGCAACGTTTAGTTTTGAGAATGCTAAGTAGTTAGGAAATCCAGTTTTATTGGGCAGGTTGACTGTAAATTTGGTTATTTTGTTATAGCATTGCTCTAACTGATTTAGTTGAGTGGTCTGGATAAGATTTGGAGGCATATAGTAGGCTTATAGGTGGTAGGTTGTTGATGTGTTTTTTTGGAGCTTGTGCTATTAGACAGTGGACTGTTTCAAGCAAGATATTGTTTGTGGAATAAATATGGAAATTATTCTTTAACTGTGAGAGACATTTGGGAGATGAAGAGTATTAGTCTGGCATTGTGCAATAAATAGGATCGGTCAAGCCATTTTTCTGTGGAAGAAAAATACTTTTGGGTGATGTCTTACTGCTCAGGGAGGGCGGAGGCAGAGCAGATGAGTGTGACATCATTAGCATACATTATGAATGTATGTTTATAAAAGGGTTAAACTGTAGGACACCAAGGATAGAGCCTTCTGTCCCACCAGTTGATATAGGTAAGTAAAATGTGAGTGCGGATTTCCATTTGATGCATTGATTTCTACTGGGTAAGTAGCTGGTGAACCAAGTTAAAGTGGAATCAAGGAGACCTAGGTGAGGGAGGATGTTTAGTAAGATTGGGTTGAATACGGTGTCAAATGCTTTAAAACAATCAAGGAATAAACAATAAACCATTTTTTTGTTTCTAAATCAACTGCCTGTATGTAAGAAAGACAAGAGTGCTGCGATTCTGCTGTAATTTGGGTGAAAGCCATGCTAAGAATTGCTTGTTGCTTAGGCGATATTTCAGTAATTGTGAATGTATGCTGGGGAGGGGAGTGGCTGTAGCTTCAAAGTTAGATGGCTCAGTGGATTTACCACTTTTATGAAGTGGGATGATATAGGATTTTTTCCTAGGGTAGAGACATGAGATTCAGAAATTGATCATTTGATTAGAATTGCATAGGCTTTAGCTTTGGCTGCAAGTTGAAGATATTTGTCTGGAGGACTGTCAGCTGATGGTGTAGCAGGTTTCAATTTGCTAAGGAGTTTTTGGATGTATTTAAAGGAAAACTCCACCTTTTCCTACAGTTAACTCAACTCTTTGGTTGCTTTTCATCCTACAGTACAATTTCAGTACTGTGTAGGTACCTGAAACCTTTTTGTACTTTCATTTCCACACTTTGGTATCAAAGGAAGGGAAAGACCACCCACTTTTTTAAGCTTAACTTCTCACATAAGTTGCAGAGGAATTTGTCTACACCTGCATGGCATACTACAGACACAGAGAAATTTGTAGTCAGGAGCTCAAGCTGCTGTAAACAAGACAGAGATGTGTGAAACATTAGCTGCTTCTAATGTAGCCATGCCTTACAGAGCAAAATAGAACAATTAGATCAGTCAAGGTTCAATGGCAGTTGTCACCTCTTTTGACAAATTTAAATAAGTAGCATCACAGTATTGAAATGCTAACCTTTGAACTTTAAATGTTTGTTGTTTATACTGCTTTACATTTTAAGATGACTTGAATGTAGTATCAAAGATGTCTGTGACATTTAGAGAAAAGTCAGAAAATATTTTTGTCGTGTAAATCTTGTAAAGTATCCGCACATTTACCAGAGTGTAGAGGGAAGGGCTGTTAATTCATCTTGGACTACAAAAAGATACTTTTGAACAAAGACCTGCAGTTTAGCAACTGTTTTGGTTACAGCTATATAATTCCTTATACCGTAAAACAAACTCAGAGACGCACACAAATGACAGCCATTCAAGAAATAAAAAGCACAACTGACACTAATCCCATTATATGTCAATGGTATGGGAATATACCACTAATTCCTTATGTCTAGCATGATTCATATAAAGCAAACTTGAAATGGATTATGGGAAAGAGAAAGGCTTGAAGAAAAATAAGGTCATGTTCGATATGCCAAGCCCCGTTGACAGCCATTTTACAGAAAACATATTAAAATCTTATAAGGAGCAGTCAGAGTGATTTTGAGGTGTTAAAATAACTCCGAAAACAGAGAGAGAGAAGATTGTTTTTAGTTCTAAGGTGAAGTTTTAGGGAGGATGTTTAGTATGATTGGGTGGGATATGGTGTCAAATGTTTTAAAAAGATCAAGGAATAAACAATAAACCATTTTTTGTTGTTTCTAAATTGACTGCCTGTATGTAAGAAAGACAGGAGTGCTGCAGTTCTGCTGAGACGTGAATGAAAGCCATGCTAAGAACTGCTTGTTGCTTAAGCAATATTTCAGTAATTGTGAATGTATGCTGGGGAAGGGGAGGTGGCTGTAAGTTCATACTTAGGTGGCTCAGTGGATTTACCACTTTTATGAAGTGGGATGATACAGAATTTTTTCCTGTGGTAGAGACATGAGATTCAAAAATTGATCATTTGGTGAGAATTGCATAGGCTTTAGCTTTGGATGCATGTTGAAGGTATTTTTTCTGGAGAACTGTCCTTGCTAAGGGGTTTTTGGATGTATTTAATGGAGACTCAGTAAAGAGCAAAAGCAGGAGAATTGTTAGATTTATGGGAGTGTGCAGTTAGTAACAGGAGAGAGGTTCATAGGTAGGTACTAGGCTGTTGGCCCTAGGGCCTATATAAGCCTAGGCAAAAAGGTACCCTGGCTTTCGCCACCCAAGAAAATTATTTTCCTGTGCCCTTGTTGAGCAGAGCCACAGAGGTGATCCTCGGGGTGAATTTCCTATTTCCCATCCAATCATCAAGATATTTCTTGACCGCTATGGCGACCCCTAACCGGGAAAAGCCGAAAGACACAACAACAAGTGCTAATGAAGAGCTTTGTTTGGTATAGATAGATAGTTTGTTCCAGAGTATGGGAAGTCTCTGGGACAGGAATCTATCCCTCCAGCATGTTCTGTTTATTGTGGTGACAAGATTTAGGTCCCTAGAGCATGTTGCTCGGAGGGATTGGGATTTCTTTAAGTGGAACATGTCCAACAACTCTGGGTTTGATATAGCTTTGTATGTTTGACAGAGATCGCCTCTGAGTAGGCGATATGCGATGGAGTAAAGCTGGAGTTTTTTGAGATGGTCTGCATAGAGCATCTGTTTGAGGCCATTAATCCTCTTTGTGAGGTATTTCTGTGGCCTTTCCAGTAGTAATGAGTGATGAGTAGAGGGGAACAAGGACCTCTTTTTTCCTGGATGAGAAACCTTTTGTGATAAGGTGTGCCACATAGAAGGATTTCCCGACTACTATGGCAATGTGATTATCAAAGGAGAGACTACTGTCCACCTGTATCTCAAGACCTCTTATCACACTTGTGGTGTTAAGTAGACTACCACCTATGTGGTAGCTCATGGGTCCAGAATTTTTACCAAAGGGGATGACAATGCACTTTTTGGCATTGAGTTTAAGGCCATGGCTTTGACACCAGGCATCTGTCTGTGATGCCCTTTTGTAGGATGTCCACATCATTAGGAGTTTTGATTATGGCTCTTAGTTTGCAGTCATCTGCGAACTTCATTAGCCAAAGACCTTCTGTGTTAGCCTGTACTTTAGAGAAGTAGATACCAAACAGGAGAGGACCCAGGACTGAACCCTGTGGTACTCCACTTGTCACTGGTCTGAAGTCGGATTTGGAGTCTGCTACTTTCACAGTGTGGGTTCTGTCAGTGAGCCCATTGGCAACCCATCTTGTGACATAGGGATTTATACCTAGTTTAGTGAGTTTATCTATAATTCCAGAGTGGGGGATGGTGTCAAAAGCCTTGGCGAGATCTAAATATTCTGTGTGAACCACCTTACCACCTTATCCACTGTTCCAGAATAATGACAGGTTTGCATTAATGACGCACAACTTAAATATGGATGCTATATTTTATTCACTGTCATTGGATAGGGAACTAGGTTAGGTGGTTTTACCTGTTTTCTGGAGTTTGTTCATAGTTCATCAAAGCATTTAGGATTTCTGACTTTAGATTCTTAGAGAATCTGAATGTTTTCTCTTTAGACTAGTTTCTTTATTTTGTTAAGTAATTCTCAGTATGTTTTGGTATGGGTATATGGTTGGAGTGCTACTGTTTCCAGGCTGTCTCTCTGTCTGTGTGTCTCATACAGCTTTTCATTTCAAGATTCAGGCAGGAGGCTGAGTTGGCATTGACCATTTTCCTTTTTACGTGTGTCTAGAAAATAGGAGCTGAGTGTTCAAGTGGGAGAGTTTTTAGTGGAAGCCATTACAGTTTTTGTGTGATATTATGACATTTTTTAGGTTTATTCTTGTCTTAAAGCAGGTAGTTTTATTTTTTTCCACTGTCAAATGGATAACGTGTGTGTGTGTGTGTGTGTGTGTGTGTGTGTGTGTGTGTGTGTATGTGTGTATGCATAAGTAATATGTATGTATTTATATAATTGCATAGCTGTACTCATACACGCAACACACACGTGTGTGTGTGTGTGTGTGTGTGTGTGTGTATGTGTGTGTGTGTGTGTGTGTTTAAAGAGAAGATGTCATGTTATTCAGTTAAGTTTTTTAAGCAGTTCCATATTATGTTGAAGTATTCAGTTTACCTTGTTAGACATTTCCTTATTGTGTTCGAGTATTAAGTGGTGAAGTCATTTTTATGAGGTCTTTGTGGAATTGGGGTAGCCAGAATATTTTATCATACGTTGTGGCCCTTGAGCTAGCACGAGGGGTGGTATATGTTGCCCTCTGATTATGAAAGGTTGTCCACCATTGCTCTATGGTGTATCTGAACTACTTTTATATGTAAACTCTGGATGTACATTCTTTCTTGCATATATAGACTGTACAGCATATCAGTTGTTATCTGTTCAGGCTATATGTTATGTTGACAGTCCTCGTTGCATGTCAGGACAGTACACATTCATCCAGAGTACACATTAACATGTGAACACTTCCTTGCTGTGGTTAAAGCTTATTTACCACTGTTCTCCAAGTTATGCAGGACCTTACAGAAGTCATAGCACATCTGCTTTATGCGGTTCCCACAGTAAGAAGTTTAAGGAAAGTGATGACACTGAGTGACATGATATTTACATATAGTTTTTGCAGCATAATGTATTGTCCATCAAGTGTCCAGACTATAGTGTGCACAGGCCACTGGTACAAAAATAAAAACTATTGTTGGCCAGATACTGGGTAACAACTGATTTGTGTACTGTCTGTCCTTATTCGTTTACTGACGGAGGTCCGTACATGTCATGTGCTAAGTTGTTTCAGAAGCAGATGTGCCAAAGACCAGAAGATTTAGTTGCTGGGATGGAGCTCTCAGTGCTAGAAGCAAATGTCATAGTGCAAACCTTTAAAAAAAATTACAGCAGTTATCCATAAACCTGAGACTCTTTAAAACACCTCTTAGCATAGTTGTACTTAGAACTAACACCTTTTCGACTTTAGTGGGACCAGCTATCCCATATGGCAGAAGAAAATCCAGATGCTTCTTTTAGATGGTACTTTGGGAATGTATACAAATCTGATGCATTGTTGCCCATGTAGCAGGATTCCTGTGAGTAGTTTGAGACATGGGTTGGGGTGTCTTTATGTGCTATGAGTAAGGAGTATGAAAAAGTGGTTAAGAGGATAATCTGTGTTAAAGAAATATCATAAGACAATATATATTTACATATCACAAAGAAGGCGGAGTACAGCAGAAGTAAGAACAAAACTCCAGTTTTAATTCCAAGAATGTGCACCTAAAACATACGGATGAGCGCTTTCACCATTACAGCTTCTTCAGATCCTTGTATAAAAGTCACAGTAGACCTCCCCTCATATAAGCAGCTCAATTAATCAATTAAAAACAATGCTAGAGAATTTAAAGAACTCTCCCATATTTAAACATGTTGATGTAAAGTAAGGCAAAAATATAAAACATACATAATGACCTAAAAACATGCAAATGAACATACTGATAAGTTAATATTGGTAAGATGTTAAATATTAATAAAATAGATAATCAAAAACATATACAAATAAATAATAATTCATTTTATGTTCCTGCGTTGTCTCAACTTAGGTTTTATAGAAGCTCTATCATTCAACCCATGCCCCCTGTCAGCTTTTAAACGAATGATCCAGTCATTCTCCTTAGATTCAGTAAGATTCATAGTATCACCACCCCTCTTATTCACAACAATTATCTCTAAGACCCGGAACAAAAAAGTATGGTCATTATCATTGGTGGTTATATGTTTTGCAAGGGCATTATGTAAAGTGCCCTTTCTCATGTGGTAAATATGCTCTCTCATTCTATCCCTTAATGGCCGGTTAGTTGTACCAACATAAAAACTCTGGCATGCCTGGCAAGTAGCTAGATACACCACATTAGGTGTCATACAATCTGCATCTGCCTTGATGGAGAAAATGGTGTGTAAATCCGTGTGTATAAACACCTCACTGCTATCTATGAAAGAACAAAAGTTACGATGACCACAGGGTTTAGTGTGACCAGTGTTCCTCATAATCCTATCATGTCTGGGGTGACAAAGCAATCGCTTTAGGTTGCTCTTATTCCGAAGTAGGAAACTTGGTGTCTCCCCCACAATGCGTTTCAAGTCATCATCAACCAGGAGAATATCCCAATGCTTGCTAATAATTTCCTTTAACTGATGTTGATCAGAAGTATACAGGGTAGAAAATTTAATAGGTCTATTTACCATGTGATCTCCAACGATTTGATCTTGGATCCTGAGTCCAAAGTATGGTGCACCTGAGGTAGTGCGTGACATGCATGCTTCCTCCATGTATGGTATAATCTCATTATCCTTGTATCCCCGGGTCAGTAATCTATTTCTCAGATTGTCTAATTCTGAGATAAAACCCTGTTCAGTGGGGTTCAGTCTCGAGGCTTATGCGGATATATTTACATAGGTTCATAGGTTCATAGGTTCATACTAGGCTATCTGCCCTAGGGCATTTATAAGCCTAGCCAGAATGTGTTTGGCTTTCGCCACCCATTTTAAATTTATTTTGCTATGCCCTTTTTCGAGGTTAGTATACTGTGCCTCTGTCTAACAGTGACACAGAAGTGATACCCGGGGTAAACCTACGATCTCCCATCCACTCATCAAGATTCCTCTTGAAGAGAGTCAATGAGGGACTCTGCCTAACCTGGACTGGGATTTTATTCCAGAGTGAAGGGAGCTTCTGGGTTATGAATCTGTCCCTCCAGCATGTCCTATTTATTTCAGTGCTGAGGTTCAAGTCTCTCGGCATAGCTCGATGGGATTTGGATTTTCTGAGGTGCAGCATGTCCATTAATTCGGGTTGGACATGGCTTTATCGTCAGGCACAGATCGCCTCTGAACAGGCGGTATGCCACTGAGTAGAGCTGGAGTTTCTTTAACCGGGCAGCATATGGCATCTGTTTGAGCCCTTTGATCCTCTTGATGAGGTACTTTTGGGGTCTTTCCAGTTGCTGCAGGTGTCTGGTAAGGTACATCCCAAAAGGGGCATTGTACTCAATTATGGGCCTGATGAGGGATGAGTAAAGAGGCACGATGACATCCCTGATCTAGATGTGAATCCCTTCATGATTAGGTGGGCTATATAAAATGTTTTTCTAACCACTTTGGCCACGTGGTTGTCAAATGAGTGATTGCTATCAACTTGGGTCCCCAGGTCCCTAATTACTTCTTCTGTACTTAATGGATTACCACCTATGTGGTAATTTGTGGGCACTTTGTTTTTGCCAAAGGGGATGACTATACACTTTTTGGCATTTAGCTTGAGGCCATGGCTCTGGCACCAGTTGTCTGTTTCTATGAGGCCCTTTTGGAGGATGCTTGTGTCGGCTGGAGAGTCGATTATGGCGCCCAGTTTGCAGTCATCTGCGAACTTGGTCAGCCATAGTCCTTCCGTGTTGGCCTGTACCTCTGAGAAATATATACCGAACAAGAGAGGTCCCAGGACTGAGCCTTGTGGGACACCACTTGTAACTGGTTTGGAGTCTGACATGGCTCCAGCAATTCTAACCATGTGGGTTTTGTCCTTGAGCCAATTTGCAATCCATCTAGTGACATAGGGGTTTATATTTAAGCTGGTGAGCTTATCTATAATGCCCGAGTGGGGTATTGTATCGAAGGCTTTTGCGAGGTCCAGGTAGGCTGTGTGGACCACCTTCCCCTCGTCAATGGCCTTGGTGACTGTTTCAAAGAAATCAACCAGGTTTAAGAGGCAGGATCTGCCCTTAACAAAGCCGAACTGGGTAGGATCCAGTGTTTGTAGGTCCCCAATATCTTTATTTATGAGGTCCATGATGATCCTTTCCATAGCTTTGCAGACCAAGCTAGTCAGGCTTATGGGGCGATAGTTTCCAGGATCCGTTGAGGCACCGCCTTTATGGAGAGGGACCACTGTTGCAGCACGCCACTCTTTGGGCACATATCCTGTAGTAAGGCTGAGATTGAACAGTAGTTTTATGTTTGGGTTTAGCTCTTCTTGGAGTTCATGTAGGCGCAGCCGGGACACCGTCTGGTCCCATTGATGCTGTGTTTTTTCTTTGGGGAGGCGGCTCTTACCTGAGCATCTGAGATGTCAGGGGGGGGCAGCACTCTGCTGGGATAGATATTTGCCCTTTTGGTGGGGAGAAGTTTGCACTGAACCTGTCAGCTAGGATGTTGGCAATGTCTGTGGGTTCGGTGTATTTTTTGTCATTTTGGACTAATTCTGAGCATATCTGGGAATTACCACCCAGGTTCCTAACATAACTAAAGAAAGCCTTGTGATTATCCTTAGTGTCCTGTGCAATTTTTCTCTCAAAGCTGGCCTTAGACAATTTTATGTGTGCCCGTAGTTTTTTGCTAATACTGATCAGTGATGCCTTCCCTTTTTGGGATTTTGCTCTATCATTTAGTAGCTTCCTCCTTCTATTGTATAGTTTGTTTATGGCTGGGGTCCACCAGACAGGAAGTCTGCCTTTGGAAGATTGGGTCTTGGTTTTATTTGGCATCGCATGATCCATGCATTCCTGAAGGTGTTCATAGAATGCGTTTATAAAGGATTCTGCAGTCTGGGCCGTATTTTCCACAGGCCCGGGGGCTTTGAAGGATTCCACCTCAGTTTTGAGGAGTGTGAAATTTGCTTTAGAGAAGTTTTTCACTGTGGTTTTCTGGGCAGGGGGTGGGATCGGGATGTGAATATCCAGTGAGATTAGTTTATGGTCTGATCTTACCAGTGAGGGATACACTTCTGGTCTGGAGCATAGTGTCCCCATTTTGGTGATGATCAGGTCCAGTATGTTTTCCCCTCTTGTGGGAGTGGTAACAAGTTTATAAATTCTAGGAACCTTTGGGCTAGGGTGTTGGAGCTAGAGTAATGCCTCCCAGTCTATGTTTGGGTAGTTGAAGTCGCCCAATATAATGGTGTTTGGAGAGACCTTCATATTTTCCAGTGTTCTCAGGAAGGCCGAGTGGGGTTCCTGGGTTTGGGAGGATGGTCTGTAGCAGGCTATAAACTGGAAGGCAGTTTTACCCACTGTTAGTTGCACATGGATAGTCTCTGATGCTTCGTGCTTTGCCACCAACCTGGAGATGTGGGTATCTTTGATGAATATCGATACTCCCCCTCCTTTTGTGGTTCGGTCCAAGTTTTGGGGCCGAAAAGCATGGTATGAGGTATAACCTGGTAGTGCTGGGGTGCTCTCGGGAGCCCTGAACCAGGTTTCTGTTACTGCACAGATATCGATGTTCACCATGCTAAGGAGAGTTTTGAGTGCGTGCATCTTGAGGTTTAGACTTCTGGCGTTGAGTAGCATTACTCTTAGTTTCTTATCCCTTGTGATACCTATGGAGGTGGGTTTGTCTTTTGAGCCTTGCCTAAAAAAGGCACTGTGGGGGTAGCAAGAGCCTTTGCCAATATCCGAAAGCCCAGGGGTGACAAGTGCAAGCCGTCCCTGGCGAAGCATCGTGGCTTGTCGAGCATATCATCCCAAGCTGACAGGCATTGGATCCCCTTTGAATGACACCAGTACTTAAGCCAGTTGTTGAAATTGATCATCTTGTCTTCATATTGTGGCATCATTCTTGGTGAGGGTAAGATGCTACTCAAGGTCAGGGTCATACCTGCCTGGGCTACATGCTCAGAGAGCACCTTTATGTCTCTTTTCATGTAGTCCAGGGAGGTACGTCTCAGGTCATTCACACCAGCATGGACAATGACTGAGTCATATTTGTACTTGCCTTGGAGTGACCTGAGTGCTTGTGTTATGTGGCGGATCCTAGCGCCCGACAGGCTGCTCACCGTGACCCTCTCCTTGTTCAGCCTGGTGAGCGGGACGTCCGTGTGCCTGACGATAGTCACCTATTACAAGTGTATCAGGTGTGTTGTTTAGTCTTAAGGGCTGTGACTATTCGGCACACTGGCTTTGTGAGATATGTGTTGCACGTGTTTTGTTTTGGGGTAGCGGCTGCTTGGGTGTCTGCTTTGGAGGTCTCTGCTGCTTCGGCAGATCTTTATTTAGAGCCTCCCAGTATGTTTTTGTGTGATTATGTGTTTGGTTTGCTGTCGTGGTAGGTCTATGTGAGACTGGAATTGTAGTGAGTGTGGTTTCCTTCTCCTCCTGACTGGTTATGCCAGTACTGAGTTGAGAGAGCTTAGCCTCCAGTTTGGCTGTATGGTTGCATCTCTCACATGTGTTGGAATTTGTTGGGAGGAGGAGAGGGTTGTCTGTGTACATGAGGCAGTTGTAACATTGCCTCAAGATTCCCAGATTCACCAGCTGGACCGGAGAGGAGATTGACAACTCACCTTTGGACATGCTAGAATAATATTGGGAATTCCGTAATAATTGAAAACCAGGGCCAGTGGGGAGTGAGGGTGTAGTGCTTTTAATTTTTAGTGCAGACTTATATAATTGCTTTAGTGAGCAAGTGCCAGGTAACTTAAGTGCAATGTGTTACAGGTGACTTAAATGCAAAAACGACAAACAGTAACTTTCTTTCAAGTGAAACAAGGAAATAAATACAGTAAGCAATGCAGATATCACTAGTGATCCACAGAAGCGCTGAGAAGCTGCGTATTAGGTGGAATTAGCGTTCCAGGGAAATAACAAGCAAACAAACAACAAGCATATAAACAAAGCTAGATTCAGCAGGCCTGGATGTAGTCTATGCTACAGCAAACAAGGTGTACCAATTACATATGGTTGGACAATAAAGCATTAGGTTTAAAACTGTCCCTTTCCATATCATGTACTTGTTAAACAGAAACTTTCGATACTGATATTGTATTGTACGTTTTGATTTTGTCCAGAAGAGTATCCCACATTAGAACTAATCATTCTACAAATAAGTGCATTCCCCATTTGGTACTAGACCAATCACTAATCAGACTCCTGTCTGATCCTTCCAGCTATAATTCGTCTTTCCTTCCTTCATCGTAGGTATTCATCTTTAAAGGTCCTGTAAACTAGGATTACATTTCTATTAATTTCCCTGAATGACTGGCTGAATAATTTATGTGCTCTAGTTTTGTAATTTTCTATCATAATGTATAGTTTACAGTGTGTGTGTGTGTATGTGTCTGTGTGTGTATGTGTCTGTGTGTGTGTGTGTGTGTGTGTGTGTGTGTGTGTGTGTGTGTGTGTGTGTGTGTGTGTGTGTGTCTGTGTGTGTGTGTCTGTATTTGCATGTACACAACTGTTCAGATTTTGTGACTGCTTAGGAAGTTCAGCTCTGGTCTTTCATCTTTGTAGCTGCTACTTTCATCTTTAGCTGTTCTTTATCGAGTTACGACTGCTCAGTTCTGAAATGGGAAGTTTCAGAGGTATTCTTTTATAGTGTTTTAAAAGTGCAATAGAATGTAATCACTAGATAGTGAACTTTAAGCCTGCAGACTTTTTTGAATTTTATTGTCTTACTTGTAGGCTATATACTGCATTTATTCAATATCAATGCCCAGCCACCTTTAAAAACAGAGTTGTGGTGCTGATGGGACTACCTGGTTACTAGTTTAATAACAAAGACAAAAAAATGCTTATGAATTATGACAGGAATTTATTTACTTTTCCCTGTAGTGACAAAGATGAAGAATACAAAGAAGTTCAAAGAATCTGTCAAAAAACAGTTGCCACTGACTGGTCCGGAGTCACGGACAGTGAAAGATTTGATGGACTGGTACTGTAACAACACAAACACTCATGGTTGCCGACGTATTGCTGTCTCTAGAGGGCGTCTGCGTCGTTGGATTTGGATTTGCTTCACACTCACTGCTGTTGCAATTATTTTCTGGCAATATACACTGCTTGTGATGTCATACTATAGTGTCACCGTTTCAGTGATGGTAAAGTACCAGACCCTTTCATTCCCTGCTGTAACTGTCTGCAACATTAACCCATACAAGTAAGTTATTCTAATCAAGACAACTGCACATGAAAAGATTTATGTTAATCAGCTAATGTGGCAGGTTTTTGTTCTTTCATCATGTAATTATGCTCATTCATCTAAAATGCAAAGCCTTTCATTAAACAGTACATGTGCAGAGCATTAGGATGAAGAAGCATTGTATGTTAATACAACAACAAAAAAGTTGTGTTATGTTAAGTGCAGTGCCTTGAAGTAAGTCAGAACTCACATAACAATATAGTCTGGTTTTATATTTCATGATGTTACTGAAAAATAATCCAGGTTAATATTACTGGTGGTAGCTAAATTATGAGAAGTTATTTGCTTGGCATTTATCAACACTGAGGTAAACACCTTCTATTTTCAAAGCAATAGTCTCAGAATATTTCAAAATCAGAAAATTATTTCCTAGTCTTTTTTTTCCTAGTATTTGTAGACTAAGAATTAAAATATTTCTGATATTAAAGATATTTATGAAAAGATTATTAAATATGTTTGTAAATTCAGATGTTGATGTAAAAATGTGCCCCTCTGTACTACTCAATATGTATTTTAAGAAAAAAAAGAGGTTGTGTAAATTGATACCCAGGCATGTTTAAGCTGACGCAGAGGCCTCTGGGCCTGGTTTACTATAACTGATCCCTATACAAGTCACCAGCTGTAGTTTGTCAAATACTTGGCACCACTTCAGCAGCATTTCTGCTGAAGTGCAGACATCCCTTTGTTCCTAGTTGAACTGACCTTGGTGTTGATTGCCTTATATTTATTTTGTTTATTTTATTTAACATTTGTTTCCAGAGAAAGTCCGACATGGAACAAAGCTAATTTTCAGTGGAGACCCATGGAGGAACACTCCAGATGCATGTCTTTGAAACGTGGGAGGAAACTGGAGCACCTGGAGGAAACCCACAAGAACGCAGGGAGGACATGCAAACTCCGCACTGAAGGCACCCCAGCCGAGAATAGAACTGGAGAACTTCTTGTTGTGAGGCAACAATGCTACCGCTGCACCACTGTGCCGTCCAAATATTATATTATATAGGAAGTGTAGTAGCAGAACCCCCACATGGTAAGTTGTGAGGGGTTTTGGCCCTCGAAAAAGTGCTATATTTTCTGTTTTAGGAAAAGCAGACTTCTTTTTGCAAGGTTGTTTTTGCTTTGATGCATTCGCAATTATTTTTTTCTATAATGTATTTTATAAGTAATGTGTAGTGTTTTGTAAAGTGAAAAAGACTGCTTTAAATTCTGACATGCCGGAATCAGTGAGGGGAAAAATTCCCAACCAGCATTCAGAGGCACCTGGAATTTCCTCCTGCCTGCCTCCTTACTGTTCTCAATACTTTAGGTGCCCTCCATAATACTACAGAATTGGAGGAATTCAAGTGCAGGGTGTTAAGAACATTGTCACAGCCAAGACTGCATGTAGACGTCTTTGTTTACCTGTGGTTTTGCTAATATAATCTTCCTCTGTGTGGGTTGCTTTCATTAAGCATGCTTGAGCACCCAGTGATACATCAATGCATTTGTACTACTCACCATTTGTCAGAGTTCACTAGTTTACAGCAAAACTCTGGCTCAGGCCATTTGTTTACCTCTGTTGGGCTGGGTGTGCAGGACCACTGGGTTTGAGAAGGCCCAGACTAATTGTTTCCCACATTATACGGAGGTTTCACTCCTAACTTGAAGACTCCCTTTGATATTTAAGCACTATTTGGATCTACTTTAGTTTGACCTCCTTCCACCATACCTGATTATGCTAATGTAAATTCTGACTAATAAAATAAGCCACCCACACACACTCTGCTAGCTTGAACGGCCTTAGTCCTTTCCCTCTGGATTCATAGCTTGTATGTGGCTCTCACTTCTCGCTACTACTGTGAGGGTAAATATATTATTTAATTACATGCTGAAGCTACTCTAAACATCTGTGCTATTGTATGTGCAAAGTATCTCTCTTTCTCCATTGTAAACTATATCATTGCTGTCTGTGCTAATGTGCTAATTCCTTTAACATTGAATTTTGTTCTTAATTTTCCTGTTTTGCTATGCTTGTGTGCTAAAATGTAAAAGGGGAGTCGGGTTTTGAGATTGTTTATAATTAAGGACTCAAATGCACTGTTTACCGTAATGTTCAGTTTTAACTGAATGCATATTTTGAAATGGGTCTCATGTTTTATTTAAGTTGGAGAGCATTTTGCAAGACGTGTGTTTCAGTGATTCTCCTGTTTATTCTGATCTCTTCTCTAGAACTTTAGAACTTTCTCTCTTCTTTTCCTAAATAGCAGCATACTGTACCTTTGCCTTTTCCCTTCCTGCTTTCTAATACATTCTTCCTTTTTTACCGCAATAATACTTGGGGTTCCCATTAGAACCACGAACGCTTGAAATTTCGAATGGCATATGGTCAACACCATATGATCGAAATTTCGAGCGTTCAAAGGTTAAACGTGACGGCGCCATTCTGTGCAGAATGGGAGAATTTCCCTTTTTTGCACTGAAGTGCGATCTCGGAGTTGGTATATTTAAGTAGGGGGTGTGGGAAGGTGCAGCCCCCCACGTGTGGGGTACAGGGGGGCTTGCCCCCCTTGCCTGCACTGTTAAGGTAAGTCTTTTTTTTGTTTTCTTTTTATTATATATTCAAACTTTTAAACTTCGATCATATGTTGTCGAACATATGGGATTCGAAGTTTAGAAAGTTCGAACATATAATATAGACCTTAATACTTGTATATAGTGAGAAAGCCTCTCATTGTATTACCACACTAATTATCCAAATAAATAAATGCTTTTCCACATGGTTGGCCTGTTTATCTGCAAGCAGCATGCTCCTTTATGCTCACCTCCTTTAATTTCCTGATGTTCTTCGTGTTTCACTGTTGCAGTCATTACATTTGGGTAATCCTGCTGGCAGGTTGCCCTCAGTTGGCCTGAATTCCAAAGTCCTGGGTCCTGCGTCGGCTGCTGTCGCCCCTTCCCTGACGTCAGTTTGTCAGGGGTATAAAAGATGCGGCCAACGCCATTTTCTTTAGTCTTTCTTGCCGCGCAGTGCCTGAAGCAGAAGCAGTTCGCAAGTCAGATCCAAAGTATTCAATAAAGGTAAGTACCCCATTGTGGAAACTTTTTTCTTGCTTCAGACCGATGTCAGAAAAAGTAAATAATTGTATTTCTTGTAGAAAACAAATACCTCATAAGGACTTTCATTCTTACTGTATTCCTTGCTTTTAGGCCCTGATCACAACGTTTCTGGTTGTCGGTTTTGTGCTAGATTTAACCAACACACTATTAAGCGTCGGTATGATTTTGCTTTAAACTATTTTGGACGCCGGTTTAATTATCCAGAAATGTCATATAGTCATCTGACTACCGGAGTTCACAAAAAACGCAAATAAAAGGAGAGAGATAGACAACCAAGGCCCAAAACTGACGACAAAGCTTCTCCTAAGCCAATCACCGGTTTGCTGGTTCTCAGTGAGGTGCTTTCGCAGCCCCTGACGCCCGCTACTTTAGAGTCTCAGGCCGCTACAGACTCCCATGTGGAATCTCCCGCTGGAATCTCAAGGTATTGGAGCCTCAGATACTATTCCTTCAGATGGGTCCAGAGCCGCTGAGCAGGCACCGGCTTCTGAGGGTGTATTCAGACCTAAACATCTTTACATTAAACCAACCTCAGCTTCAAAGGCAAAGACTAAAGCACCTTCTAAAGCAAAGAAACAAGCTGAAGAGCCATGTGGACAGGCCACTATGCACAAAAAACAGATGCTCAAAATGGCCGAAGACTTAATTACCTTGATATCAGGGGTTCCCATCCACCTCCTGATAAGAGGCCTAGGCAAGAGACTGACTATGAATCTTCAAATCAGGTTTTTATTTCTTCTGATTCCTCTTCTGATCAGGAATATTCTCTTCCCCCTTATGAGGATTCTGATGCTGAGGAATCTATACCTTCAGCTTCTCCTCCAGAGGACTATTCTTTTGGGGAAACCTTGCATACCATGAGGAAGCATTTCCACTGGGAGAAGCAAGATTTTTAAGAATCTAAAAAGAGGCTCAGGGATTTCCTTTTACTACCTCAACACAGGCCACTTGCCATTCCACCTGTGTTAGATATTGTAGATGACGTGTTTTCGGAGTCTAGTCTTATCCCTGACTCCTTACCTCCAGCTCTTGTTAAGCCAGACAGATATTACAGGGTTCCTGACTCTCATACATTCCTTTTTAAAAACCCTGCTGCAGACCCAGAAACTATTTCACAGGGTCCCAAAGGAGTTAAGGCTTCCGCTGCAAAAAACCCTACCCCCTCTGACAGAGATTCTAGGGCACTGGATAGATGGGGATAAAAGGTTTACACATCTGCTACCTTGGCTACAAGGGCCTTAAACTGTCAGTTTCATATGCTCAAATATCAGCAACATGTCATGGCATTGCTTAAACAGAAAATGTTATTAAACTCTGAATGTGCAGAAAACAAGGAAATGCAGGATTTATTGCATGCAGCTGAACAAGTTGGAAAGCGTACTTTGCAATGTGGTTTTGATTCTTTGGAGGCCTCCTGCAGGGCCGCAGTTACAGGTTCTGTAATTAGGAGGCATGCTTGGTTAAAGGAACAAAATCTGCTTAATCATGTCAAAGTTACATTATTAGATGCACCTTT
Organism: Protopterus annectens; assembly: GCF_019279795.1. NCBI lineage: Eukaryota > Metazoa > Chordata > Ceratodontiformes > Protopteridae > Protopterus > Protopterus annectens. The sequence goes on along the minus strand of NC_056746.1, from coordinate 767,627,416 downwards.
ACAGCATGGTACTTTGTTTGGTGTTAAGGCAGAGGAGGTGTTAAAGAAAATGGAGGACAAAGCTAAATCTATGCAAGCTGTCAAAGATTTTTTAGAAGCACAGCCACCTAGGTTTAGTAGACACTGGCCTACAAAGAATTGGTCCTTTCCTGTGTCAGACAGACCTCAAAGAGGCAGATCCAGATGCCCTAGAGGCAGATCCCAGGCGCAAGGTTCCTACAGGTCAAAGTAATGGGGTGCTTCTACCTCCAAAGTTGGAGAAGACAAGTCACAACCATACAGGAAACAGTCCCAATGACTTCCCCCTGCCTGCACCAAGCACTTATCTCCTGGCAGCACCCTTTGCGGGAAAATTAGCACTTTTTTCTTAAAACTGGCACATTATAACCCAGGACAAGTGGGTTCTAAATATCGTGTCACAAGGGTACAAGTTCCATTTCCATACCCTGCCAAAGGCAAACGGCTGGCCAGATCTGCCAAAAAAGCAATGGGCAGAGGCACAAAAACAAGTCTCATCCCTCATGGACATGGGGGCCATTCAACAAATACCAGAGCAAGGCAAGAGCAGGGACAAGGATTTTACTCGACTGTTTTTGGTACCCAGAAAGGACAAGGCCTGGAGACCAATACTGGACCTATCTATTCTGAACACATTCCTGGATATACCAAAATTCAAGATGATGACTTTGCAGCAGCTTCTGCCCATGCTGGGCAAGAATGCTTGGCAGGTGACTCTAGAACTAAAAGAGGCATACCTGCATGTCCCAATCAGACAGTTATGCAGAAGATACCTCAGATTCAAGGCCGGCTCAATGCATTACCAATTTTCTGCACTGCCCTTTGGCTTATCTACTGTGCCCAGGGTCTTTACAAAGTGCCTGGCACCAGTAATTGCATTCTGCAGACAGAGGAATACAAATATATCCTTACTTGGATGACTGTCTAATTCAAGCAGAGAACAAGGACATTCTTCTACAGCATCTGGCGTTTGTGAAAAGACTTCTAACATGCCTAGGGTACACAGTCAACAAAAAGAAATCAAAACTAGTACCCTCTCAAAAGATAATATTCCTGGGTGCAAGCTTAAATACAACTGCCCAGATGGCTTATCTCTCGCCAGACAAACGAAGGCAACTGAGTACCTATTTCAAAATGTTGGCAACAAAGGCCCAGTTATCTGCAAGAAAAATTCTGGCATCCTGCATCCTACTAATTCCATATGCAAGACTGCATATGAGGAAACTTCAATGGTACCTAAAAAGTGTTTGGACTCAACATTGCCACAGCCTGGAAATGATGATTACTCTCATTCCCTGCCTACAACAGGAGTTTCGATGGTGGGAAAAGGCTTGTCATCAAAACAAGGGACAGTCATTCACACTACCTCCAGCCAGGCAGACACTAACAACGGGTGCATCAGATTATGCCTGGAGGACCCACATGGCAGGAAGATGCATTCAGGGCACATGGTCTTCAACCCAAATGCATCTACATATCAATCAAAAAGAGATGCTAGCTGTTCAGAATGCCCTGACAGCCTTCAAGGACCTACTTCATCCGGGACAACTACTGATAAAGACAGATAACACCACAGTCATGTGGTATATAAACAAGCAGGGGGGCACACATTCTTACCCCCTTTGCAGACTAGCCATGACTTTGTGGGACACAGCATTGACTTACCAAGTACATCTGCAGGCACAATTCCTGCCAGGAAGGAAAAATACTCTGGCAGACGAACTAAGCAGAAACCTCATGGATCCCCACGAGTGGCAGCTGGATCCACAAGTCTTCAGCATGATAACAAGGAAATGGGGATGCCCGGACATAGATCTATTTGCCTCCCCTCACAACTACCAGCTAAAAAGATTCTGCACAAGGACTTATCACAGACAAGCATGGAAAGTGGACGCCCTATCTTTCAGCTGGAAAAACCTATCAGTATATGCCTTTCCCCCACTGCCTCTCCTCCCCAAGGTACTCCTAAAGGTCAGACAGGAGAAGCCAAAAATTATACTGATTGCCCCAGACTGGCCCCACCAGTACTGGTTTCCAATCCTAAAGAAATTGTCTCAATGCCCAGCTTGGACTTTATCTGACATACCTCATCTACTGTCCCAGCAAAACAATCAGATCCTGCAGAGCCAACTCAGTACTTTAAACCTGGCAGCATGGCAGATAATGTAGACACACAAAACACGCCTCTCAGTAAAGCTGTGATGGATGTCATTTTGGAGGCCAGAAGGCCTAGTACTAGAAAATCTTATGCTGGAAAATGGGAAGAGATTCTGTGCTTGGAACCAGGCACAAGGAACTGATACAGCTGTGCCAAATATTCCTCAGATTTTGCAATAATTAACTGAGATGCTGGACAAAGGCCTATATTTTTCATCTATTAAAATTCATGCCTCTGCCATTTTGGCTCATTACAGTACAGAGCCACCAATCTTTTCTCATCCTTTACTAAAGCAGTATCGCAGAGAAGCCAAAAATTTAAGGCCTCCAAGGAGATCACCAATGCCTGCATGGGACCTCAACTATGTCTTATAAAAACTCACCCTACCTCCTTTTGAGCTAGCTGCTACTGCTGATATAAAGCTTTTATCTTGAAAAACAGATCTGCTCCTAGCAATCACTTCTGCAAGATGAGTTTCAGAGCTACAGGCACTCATGGCTGTGGAACATTTTATCATTTTTTTTATCCAGACAGGGTCTCTCTGAGGACAAACCCAACATTTATGCCTAAGGTGGTGTCCAGTGTGGCTCTTAACCAAACTATTCATCTGCCAACTTTTTATCCAAATGCACAGAACAAGGGGGAGAGAATTCTGCATTCTTTGGAAGTACACAGACAGCTTAGATTCTACTTGGACAGAACCAAAGTTTTCAGAAAGACATAGCAATTACTAGTGGCATATGCTGCAGGATCACAAGGAAAGGCTATATCAAAGCAGATTATTTCAAAGTGGATAGGCCACTGCATTCGTTTCTCCTGCTTACACCATGGCAAACCAGTGCCTAAGGGCATTAGGCAACATTCAACCAGAGCTGCAGCCACTTCAGCAGCCTTTCTCAGGGGAGTACCAACCAAGAACATTTTAGAGGCTGCTACTTGGGAGTTCAGTGCACACCTTTACAAAGCACTGTCATCTGCCACTCTACTCGAAATCCAGGCTTTGCCACTGCAGTTCTGTAGGGCCTCATAGCCGCTCCTAATGCTGTTTAGCTCCAGCCTTCCATCTAAAGCTTTGGGACTCTACCCAAATGTAATGACTGCAACAGTGAAACACGAAGAACATAGTACAGTTGTGTACACTTACCATAAATGTAGATGTTCGAGTGTGTTCACTGTTGCAGTCCAGGTTACCCACCCGCCATCCCCCTTTCTTCTGATGGAGCCTATCTTTCCTTCTCTGATTTATACAACCTATGTGGTGTATTTGCTTGTAGATGAAAGTAAAGTTTATATTGCTGCATGTATTTATATATATATATATATATATATATATATATATATATATATATATATAAATTTTGGCTACCCTTTTAGGGGGCACCTGACATCTGGGGCAAGAAAAACTAAAGAAAATGGCGTTGGCCGCATCTTTTATACCCCTGACGACCTGACATCAGGGAAGGGGTGACAGCAGCCGATGCAGGACCCAGGACTTTGGAATTCAGGCCGACTGAAGGCAACCTGCCAGCAGGATTACCCAAATGTAATGACTGCAACAGTGAATACACTCGAACATCTACATTTATGGTAAGTGTACACAACTGTACTGTCTTTTTTCTTTTCACTAGACATTTATGGTTGGAAAAAAAAACATGTTTGGCAGCAAGGATTCATTGTTAGGTCAGCATTATAAAATTTCACAACTTTTGCTATTGTAGCAGGTGCCACCCATAATTCTACAGAACAGGAGGAATTGAAGTGTAGGGGAGAAGCTACTTTAATGTCTAACAGGCCCCCTCATCAGCGAAGGGAAAAGTTACACACCAGCATTTAGAAGCACCTGCAATGTACCCTTTACTGCCTCTTTACTGCTCTAAATAATTTAGGTAATTGTAGCAGCTGTTTTTGTTTCCTATGTCACAGAGCTTGAGTGCTAAGAATATTGCCATAGCCAAGACTACATGTACAGAGGGCATAAATTGCTTCGCTGTGTTTTTACTGATGTAATTTCCCTCATACCTCTCAAACTTTTAGCATAAGAACACTAGACAAAGCCAAAAATAATGTGGGGCCAAAGGCCCAGAAAGAAGGACACATTTTAAATGTTGCGCTTATAAACTTAACAAAAGGTTTTGTGTTAGTGGGGATTTTCTGAAAGCTTTAAAGCCGGAAACTCAAGTGTACGTCTTTATTTGGTGACTTCAATCCTCAATGATTTGCAGGGAAGCCACAGATTTTACGAGGAACAGACCAAACATATGAGGCAAAAATCAGGACATTCCTCAATAATCTGTTCAGTTGATAGCTATGATCTCCTTCTGTGTGGGCTGCTTTCATGTTTAAGCATCCTTGAGCACTCAGTGGTACATCTGTGCAGGTGTACTGATATACAGTTGCACTAATGTACCACTGCCTGCATCAGTGCACTTATACTGCTCCCCATTTTGCAGGGTTTGCCTTATTACTAGTTTACAGTGGTGTACCTTCACTTTTAGTTTCTGTCTTTTTAACAGCCACAGGCTGCAAAACTCTGCTTTAGGCCACTGGGTTTGAGAAGGCCCAGACATTGTCTCCCACATTACTGGGAGTTGTGGCCCACTTCAGTTCCCCCCACCACCAATTCCCTTGCACCACCAATTCCCTTGCCACCCCTCAGAGCCACACATTTAATTCCACTGCTCTCCTCCCCATTTTTAATGACATCACAAATCTGCTTAAAGAAGCAGCTACATATCTGAACCATTTCCACACATTCATGCACCCTATACCATCCATCACAATAGTATTACCTGCTTAAAACCATGTTGTTCACTATCCGACCTCATAGAGCATGCATCTAGAGCGTGCATGCAACTGTGCATGCAGTTAGAGCCCCTCCCCAGAAATTCACCTGCTTAACACAGGAGAGTTAACCATCCCCCATTACATCTAGCAGTCTAAATATCTTTCCTAGCCACCTCTCACACAAGATTTGTCCAACCCATTTATTCCACCTCTTGGAAAAGTTTAAACAAAGAGTAGACCTTAACAGAGAAGGAAAATACTTGCCTTGCTCAACTGTTATTATGTATGCCAGTAGAGCCAATTTTCTCCCACACCCAGCTGGTCGTACCTTAATCTAAGTACTACATTAAATGCACAGTTTTTGCTATACCAGTAGAGCAGCTGTCCTTTACAACTATTCTCCCTTGCCACCCAGAATAATGCATTTCAGTCTGTTTCTCCCTAAAACTAAGCAGCTGTGTAGAAATATAGCAAGCAGTAACCCTGTAGCCAGTCTGATAAAAACAACACAAAAAACACTAGATTTTGATTAACTTCTACATCTTTTTGCAAGAAAACAAAAACAACTTTTAGATACTTTCACACATCAATAACTCACATCTTACTGGTATCTCACAAAAACCTCCAACAAACCCAACACACAGTATACCACACTAGAATGCTATACCTACACCTCATCTCTCTACTACTCCTCACCACACTTACACACGACTTTCAAACTTGCATCTCTCCAAATAGCAAATTGCTCAACAGCCCCTACCCCCATACACCAAACAGCACCCTCCTTTTTCATTTCATCACAGATGTTCCCGCCAAATGCCTTCAACCTATCTAGCTTCAAATATGTGAAAACTAACCTGAAAACAATGTACCACATCTTTATAAACAAATCTCTGGCACTGAATCACTCGGCTGAAACTCAGCGGAGTACTGCTGTGTCACAAACTGCATCAGTATCCTCTCCAAGCTTGACAGCTCTAGTGACAAACACATCTGACATATTATTAATTAATACAGAGTAATTTACAGTAAATGTCAACAATTCCAAGCATACCTAGCATTTTACAACCCTGATGAAGCTATAGTCATAGAAACCTGGCTAAAACCTCATAAAAGACAATGAAATTCTACCTCCAGGTTATAACATTTTCAGTCTTGACAGAACAAATGAATGAGGTGGAGGAGTAGCAATTATATACCAAAACTCCGTAGAACATATCCATTACCCACACCCTCTGCCACATTTAACAGCACAGAATACCTTATAGCACATCTCAAACTTAACTGCATCACCAGGCTTTACTTCCCACGGAACAAAATAGTAACACAGCAGATCAACTTTTGCACTGGTTATATAACAGTATACCCAGTGAAACCATTATAATGGGTGACCTTAACATAAACTGGGACCCTAAAGACAACACCCCATCAATGAATTAGTTTGGTTTCTCTCAAATAATAAAATATATTAATTTATTTATTGACATTTAGTTATCAGGAAAATCTGACTGAGCAGAAGCCCATTTTCAGCGGAGGCCCTGGGAGAATACTTTTACAAAAAAATAAAACAAAAACATCTGCAGTTTAAATAATTATAACAAATTAGACATAATCTAAAAACATTGGTTAAGAATCGATGCAAGGTATATGATAATCATTTAAAGTTTGGAGAAATTTTAGACAGTTTGTAGAGAAATTAAAGGTAAGTTAGTATAATACAATTAAGAATTGTAATATGAAGTGAGGGAAAAACAATCTTATGGTATAATTAGAGAGAAAGTCTGGGAAGAGAATTAGATAGCAGGAAGTAAGTGAAGAAGGGAGAGTAAGGAGGTATAAGGAATGAAAAGGTACTTGATCACATTTAGGGATATACTTTATCCTGGTTTTGAGCAAGAACAAAGCCAGATTTTAGCTAGGAAGTCTTTCAGTGTGGTTTTGAAAGATGGGAGGGAGGGTATAGACCTGATGGATACAGGTAAGGAGTTTCGGGCCTTAGCAACCTTGAACGAGTTTGCTAGGTTTGTAGACAGAAATGAGTTTTTGGTCAGTGGATCACAATGACTGACTGGGAACATAGTTGTGTAGAATGTTTCTTAGTGCTGGAAAGGCAGGTGGATGCTGGATTATTTTATAGGTGGTAATAAGTTGTGTAAATATTTTTTGATGAGGGAGTTCTAACCAATTTAGACTTTTCAGTGCTATCCAGTGGTGGGTTCTGAAAAATACTGCAAATTTAGCATCTTTGTTATAGCATTGTTCAAGTTTTAATTTTTGTGAAGCTTGGAGGTTAGTAAAGATGGGAGCACCATAAAGAAGTGTGGGGAGGAGATAAGTAGTAGCACGTGTAGTTTTAGTTGTGCCTGTGAGAAATTTTATGGCTCTGTATAGCATCCCTAGTTTTTGATGAGTTTTTCTTATGAAAATTTGAATATGTAGGTCGAATGTAAGGCTTTAATCCACTATGACCCGCAATAGTCTGCTATGAGAAGTGACTTCAGTGGTTGTTTTATAAAGAGAGAGGACTTTAAATTGAACAGTGCAGTGGTGCAGCAGTAGTGTTGTTGCCTCACAGCAAGAGGTTCTCTGGTTCGATTCTCGGCTGGAGAGCCTTCTGTGCAGAGTTTGCACGTCCTCCCTGCGTTTATGTGGGTTTTCTCTGGGTACTCTGGTTTCCTCCCATGTTACAAGGACATGTGTCTGGAGCATTTCTCCCCTGTGTGTGTGTGTGTGTGTGTGTGTTTCTTGTTAAAAATAATATAGTTTAAAGTAGGTTAGATTGTAGAGATAGTGACCTGTGTTGGCTTAGTTTTTCTTAGTGCTGGGCCCTTTCTTAGCCCTATTTAGTTTTACTTGTTATTAGTATATTTTTAGTGTGGGCTTAGTTAGGCCTGTATTTAATCTTTACAGGTTAATTTTGTGGTGTGTCTCTTTATAATATATCGGATGAGAGAGAAAAGTCTCACCCCAAATCGGGGTTTAAGAAATGCCCAGATTGTGGACAGAAAATGTCCGTCACGGATGGACATGCCCAATGTGTTTACTGTCTGGGGGCTAAACACCTCCAAGACTCCTGCAGTATTTGCCACTCCTTTTCATCTTGGGTTCTCTTAGAGAGAAGGAGAAAACTCATAGATAGGGGGTTGCTGCAGCATACTTTCTCTGAGGCGTTGGGTAGCCAGGAAGGTGCCAGCACTTCTTCAAAATCGTCTGATTCTAAACAAACCAATAAGGCAAAGAGATCAAAGGGTACAGGGTCATCGGTTCCACAGTTCTCGGAACCGAGTGTCCCTTTGGTTTGGAGCCAGCTCCCAGTCTTGGATCCGGTCTCTGAGGTTACCTCATCTCCTCTGCTACAGTCAGCACCTGAGGTGCATTCCTCAAAGTCTTCGGTCAGCCTCTCTGATATGGATATGGATCGGCTAGTGCAGAAGCTTCTACAGGCACCAGGACTTGCTAAATTGTTGTCTGCCCCGACCACTTGGGAGCCGAAGACCATTGAACCGGACTTGACTACTCCTCCTCCAAGCCGTACTGGACTCTCGGAGCCGAAGGAACCCGAAACGATAGTTGTCAAATGTATGAAACTGAGACCCGCACCAGTGTTATCGGTTCCATCTACTCAGATGTCCTCAGCGCCGACCGAGGACACTAGGCTCTGACACTCTCCTGTCGGGTCCGGGGAGGATAGTTGGACCGATTTGTCTGTGCCGACTCTTCCTCTCAGGACTTCAGCTCGGATGACCTCGGCTCCCACCTCGGGCTCGGAGCCCATGGTTTCGGTGCGGGAGGATCATACGGTCCCTCCGGATCTGTCTACCCCTTCTCATTGGAGCCATGGTGCTTTTGATGCCATGAGGAGAGTCCTGTCTTCTAAGACATCGTCTGCATCAGTTTGGGCTTCCTTCTCCTCTCAAGCTCCTGTGTCCGCTTGTACGTCTACCGGTCCCTCTAAGCATAGAGAACCTGAGCCTCAAGTGGCCCCACAGGGCATCCCCTGCTCTTCCGAGACCTCCCCAGATCTCCCCACTGAGGAGGTACCCAGGAAGAGACTGTGCAAGAGGAGGCACTTAGACTCCCCACAGGCGACTTTGACATCCGACATGGACTTGGATGAGTCAGAAGGGTCCCCTCGATTCCTTCTCTGAGGATATCTCCTTTGTGGAGATATTAGAGATCCTTAGTCAGAGGGGAGATTGGCAGTCCAAAACCCCTACTGAGGACGAGTCAGTGCTCTTGAAGGCTTTTGGGTCTCAACCTTCCACTTCTTGGGTGTCTCCGCCTTATGACGAGCTCATGGAGCTGATCTCTCGTAAGGCGTGGGAGTCACCGGAGGCCATGGAACCTGTCCCTCTGAAGCTGAATAAGTTCATTTCTGCCCCAGTGGACAAAGCCTTTTTGACCAAAGGAGTGCCTGTTGATGCCATGGTGGTAGCTACAGCCACCAAAAAGGAAGCATCTGAAACATCCGCATCTATCCATCCTCCTAACAGAGATTCTAGGATCATGGACAGATATGGGAAAAGCATGTTTAGTTCAGTGACTTTTTCTCTGCGATCGCTGAACTATTTAACCCATTTTACGAGACTGCAAAGAGATCTCCTTAAAGAGCTAGGAGATGCTCTCCAGGGTACGGTAGCTGCAGGGGTTGCCGACAAAGTCAACACACAGCTCGCTACCCTAAATTCGGTTGTGAACTCGTCCATGCGTCTCATATCTTATGCAGCTGATGGTTCGAGTGGATCCGCTAGTTCAGTCATTACTCTGCGGAGACGAGCCTGGATGCATCTCTGTTCCTTTGCGGAGCCCTTTATGTCTTCCTTTATCAACACCCCATTTGATGGCTCATCACTGTTTGGGCCTAAAGTAAAGGAAACTTTAACCAGGTGTGAGCAGGAAGGCAAGACCCTGTCTGCCGTTGAAGTCCGTTTTTCTACCCCCTACTCGGCCCTACCCCAAGGGCCCTAGGGGAGGGAAAATGTGGTTCCGAAAAGCACAAGGAGCCTTTCAGGACACACGTGGAGAAACCCCCACTAGAGGCAGAGGAGGGGGTTATAATGGAAGATGCCGCCCGCATGGCAGAGGCTAGTACCATCCTGGTTATTCAATATTTCTTCTTCCCCTCCGGGAAGTGCTTCCTTGTAGAAATAAATAAAAGGGTATATATACTCGAGCAAACAAGATCTGAGGTAATTCTAGCAGTGCAATTGTGGGATAAGGGGCTTGGTCTTGAGCTACTGGCAAACCTTGAACTTTGCTATTGGCTGTGTCGGAGCCGAAGATCGGCTCCGAACCCATCCGTAAGAATAAAGGCGAGATAAACAACTCACATGGAACATTATGGTAAATACATAACTTCTTTTTCTTTTTACTAAAACAGTTTAATACTCAAAAACACAATTTTCATATTGTCTCATTTCACAATAGGAAAACTGAAACCATGACTGAAGCAAAAAATATTTGGATTACTCCTAGATGGCAAACTGAAATATGCCCAACATATTCTCCAAACTATCAAAAATACTCACAAAAATAGGCTCTCTTTATAGAGCAAATCAATATCTTACAGTATCCAAAAGAAAATCCATAGCAGCAACCTACCTACTCCCATATCTATTGTATGCATTACCTATCTTCACTAATCTCAACAATACTCTCAAGTCCAAACTTGATGTAAGGTGTAGTAAAATTGTAAGATTCACCACATATTCTTCTCATAAAACCCACCACGACACAGCCCAAAAGGACATAAGTTAGCTACAACAGAACATTACGCTCCAGTAACAAATCTCTCTTAGTTGTAACCAGTTCAAAAATACTCTTTCAGAAACTCACTGTTGTCACTGTGTCTCAAACCTGTGGAACTCCATCCCATTAGTGTTGATGCTTTAAAAGTCTGCTAAAACAGAATCTGCAAGGCAAGTGGCTCTTCTCTTGCGCTACACTTGGGTAATTTTGGTTCCTGAAGAAAGTATAATCTGCACTTCCTCTAACAAAAAGACAGCTGCTCTGTACTAAATTCCCATTTGGTGAGTATTACACTGTCCCTTCTGTTTACTACTGTAAACATTTAACTGATTATATTTCTTAACTACCTACTCTTAGTTAATACACATTCTCCCTCATCATACCATGACTAACTCATTTCAGCTCAGATGTTAATCTTTGCCTTCCCTTGTTTTATTTATATTCCTGTCTTCTACAACCTTATACAAATGCACAGATAATCTCTTATTTTTTCATCTTCCTATAGTCACAAATTGTATGATACAAGGTTAGCATTAATCATCCGCTACACCTAATTATGTATGCAAAAATGTATATGTAACCATGATGAAAATATTATATACAGTGTGGAAAATGAATATATACAGTATATTGCCTAATGATGAGAATGTTGGAGCTTTTCTCCTTGGGCCTCTGCCGATACAGAGAATCTATCCCAGTCGGACTTTCCTGGTCAACAAAGATGAACAAATAAATAAATGTAGGCACAGCAAAGTCATGATCAGAAACATGACTTTTCCTGTGGTCTGTTATGACCCTCCAAAGTTAATTCACTCATAGTCTGCCATGCTGCTACATGGTAAGCTGTACCAGAACATTTAACTTTCCTGATGTGGGGATCTGCCCTCACCTCCCCAGTTTGTAACTGTATTAATGCTGATAAAAGTGCATTAAGCTATTTCTCCTTCCTCCAGTTTGGTGTGACATCAGAGTTAGTGTATTTGGAGATTGGGGATATGGAGCAGAGCCCCATGTCATCAGACCTGGGGGGGGGGGGTACTGAACCCCTGCACAAGATATCAGACAATATTTTTTTTCTTACCACTGTAGTTAGTGACAATGGCAGTCAGGTATAATAAGGTTATTTAAGGTTAACCTCCTTTTGAACCAGCAGCTACTGTGGATATAAAATTTCTGTCTTGGAAGACAGCTTTGCTTTTGGCTGTCACTTCAGCAAGAAGGGTTTTAGAACTACAGGCTCACATGGCAGTGGAGCCTTTCATTATATTTTACCTGGACAGGGTGGCCCTCAGGACCAATCCTTCTTTTATGCCTAAGGTGGTATCCAGCGTTGCTCTTAACCAGACCATTCACCTGCCAACGTTTTTCCTAAATCCGCAGAACAAGGGGGAGCAGATTCTGCATTAATTGGATGTACATAGACAACTAAGAGTCTACTTAAACAGGACAAAATATCTACAAAAGTCTGAGCAACTACTGGTAGCATTTGCTGCAGGATCAGAGGGGAAGGCTATATCAAAGCAGACTATTTCTAAATGGATAAGCCACTTGCACCATGGTAAACCTGTGCCCAAGGGGATCATATCCCATTCCACCAGGGCTGCCTCTACTTCAGCAGCTTTTCTCAGAGGGGTCCCAACCAAAGACATTCTAGAAGAAGCTGCTACTTGGAGCTCTGTTCATACTTTCACAAAGCATTATCATTTACCTCTCTTCTCTAAATCCAGGGCAGGCTTTGCCACTGCAGTCCTGCAGGGCCTTACAGCTGCTCCTAATGCTGTTTAGTTCCATGCTCCCATCCATAGCTTTGGGATTCTACCCAAATGTAATGATTGCAACAGTGAAACACGAAGAACATAGTACAGTTGTGTACACTTACCATAAATGTAGATGTTCAAGTGTATTCACTGTTGCAGTCCGGGTTCCCCACCCGCCATCCCCCATTCTATACCTTTTCTTTCCTTCACTATACTCAAAAGCCTTTTTGGTGTATTTGCATTTAGTTGAAGGTAAATTTTATATTTCCAAAAGTGCATTTATATATTTACAGTTTATTTATATATATTTTTGCTCCCCTTTTGGGGGGCACCTGACATCTGGGGCAAGAAAAACTGATTAAAATGGCGTCTGCTTCATGTTTTATTCCCCTGACAACCTGACGTCATGGAAGAGGAGACAGCAACTGACACAGGATCCAAGACCTTGTTATTCAGGCCGACTGAGGGCAGCCTGCCAGCAGATTACCCAATTGTAATGACTGCAACAGTGAATACACTCTAACATCTACATTTATGGTGAGTGCACACAACTGTACTTTCCTGATGATGGAAGTCTGTCAGAAAAGTTGGGGATGGATGTCCAGCAGAAACTAGCATTCTTCTTTCATGGTGGGATATTGAATAATTTGTTTCACTACTGCTTTTTAGGGGAACCTGGGAAGCTGCTGCTGATGTCAGCACATTAGTAGTGCTAGTTGTGGCAGACCATTAGCTTATATGCCTACGTGCATACACTAAAACTACACATTTCATTACATGAGCGAGTTCTTTTTATTGGAATGATAAGGAATATTGTAGAAGCTAGCTGCCTTGCCACTTTTTGTGTATAGTTTTGTTTGCAAGTTTGTTTAGCATCATTTTATGAGTACTCATATGAGAAGCTGTAATATACTGATCTGAACTGTTTTTTTCAAAAGGGAAATGCAGACGTGAAACCAGTTATACTAAAGCCGTATTGAATTAAGAAAAAGGTATTAAATTCTTTAAAAAATAAAAAAGAAGTTGCACTATACTTAGTCTTTTAAATATGTAATATATACAGTCTGTTAAATATATAATATTTAGAAGTATGTGAAATTATATATATTACACATGTACATTTGCTATTGTACAAGTGTATTTGAAAATTAACCTCTGTTGTGTGCACTCTTCCGCAGTGCTTGAATGCTACATTTATATGCTACTGAATGTCAAAGGGTATTATTTTTTTGTCAAACTCTCCGCATCTAAAATGTTATAGTAGAAACAAGCTTAGGAAATGAGGAAAAAGGTTTCTGCTAGGTAGTGTTTTCTCTACTGCCTGTGCAGTTTCTAGACTGTGTAGTCTGCTGTGACCGCTTGGACTGTCACTTGGGTTCTGTTATAGCTACATGAATGCTGGGCACTCACTTCTTCTGCAGCCGTCTGCAAAAGAAGAGAGTACCCACCACTACACATGTGTAATGAAAAGTACTGGCTTGAGTACATGTCAAAGTAGTGGAGTAAAATATTTCCAGTGTAGCAGATGAGGGCTAAATGGTCAAAATTCTAGAGTGGTAAGATGGGGAACAAAAGCCATGTGAGGCGGCAAAACAATAGTAGGGAGTTGTCTTGAAATTGCCATTTCTCCAGACTATCACAAGGGATCTGTTCCTTCTTCTGGTAGATGTAAACAAATTCTAAGAATGATGCTGCATTAAACATTATTATCCTTAAGCCTACAGTTGTCTGAGAGAAACCTGGATAATTCACTTAAGTTAGGGTCATAAGTGGGACACCTTTTCAAATCCCATTGGCCAAGGTTCATTTGGACTAGAAAGACGATATTAAGACAAACAGCTTTCAGGGTTTGATAATATCTCAGAAGATGTTACTAACTAATGACTTTGACTGTACAATGCTTGTGTACATGCAGTTACATGCTGCTAGGTATAAACACAGTCACATGTAGAAAGTAGAAAATGGTGAGACCCAGCCAATGCCCACATCTTCAACAGTGACTAGTGATGTGCTTACACTAGGTAAAGAGCTGTGTAGTAGCAGGAAGCCTGAACCTGAGATGAAATGTACTCAACTTTCTCTGGAAGGAGTTATGTCTGGAGAAAAGATAGTGGATAATAGTAAATCTAAATTTGTGGTATATTTGTCAAAAATATCTCAAAGAGAGTGTTGTGACAGGCTTAGCTTTAACATCTCAGGACTTAGAAAGGTAGCCAAAGATGTCTTTGACTTGGTATAGGCCATCTGCATACTGAGATAAGGGGCTACTCTGCCAATAATGGACTCATAAAGGAGGGATAGAATGAGAAGATATACAACAGTTGGTAGTCCCTAAAGTCCTACAGTAGGGAATTTCTGGCCATAGCCCATAGTATTCATTTTTTTAAACCATTTGGGAATAAAGTATACAAAAAGAAGGCTTACATTAACTTCTTTTTGGCCCTGCATTGTAAAAGATATGAAAGCATATTGCAAGACATGTGGGTAGTGTCCGAAGGTTGGTGTGGCAGGAGGCAAAGCTAAGGCTACTTTGGCAACATTAACTTTTATTAAGAAACCATTTAGAAGGTAACCTTAGATTTTGTGGGACTTGCTTGGTACTTCTAGCACAACAGGAATGATATGTACATTGTTGATAGTTGGTTATGTCACTAGGTTCCCTGAGGTGGTGGCCTTGTTATTAGATGATGCAGAAATAGTAGTTCTGGAGGGAGCAAATACTCAGTTAGAAATGCTCAGCAATGTTTGTGGTTTTCTTCAGGAATTACTGACCACCTGGCTTGTTTGTTGAAGTGCTATATGGTAAAGCAGCTAAGAAATACCTCCTAGTATCCTCAAACAAGTAGCTTGGTGAAAACATTTGACAATACTCTTGAGATATTGAGAACATTCTCAAACCAGTTTAAATGGAAGTGAAACAGATACTTACTCAAAATCCTTGTTTGTTTATGGGGAGGTGCCGCAACCATCAATCATTTTTTTAATTATTTGAGCTACTTTATGGTCACTACATGGGGGTTTTAAACTTAATTCATAGTCAGTGGGGTGGTGAATGTGCTTACCCACAAGGAGTGTGTTGTGGATTGTGCTGAATGTTTGAAATAAGCTTAGGGAGCTCATTTGGGTTGGCACAGGAGCACATAAGATATAAATTGCAACAAAATAAGTTTGGTGTGACAGGACAATGAGAGCCCTAGATTATACTTTAGGTAGAATGACAATGGTGCATATTCCTATTTGTCAGAATAAGCTGCAGGCAACATGGCAGTGACCTTTCACTTTTGTAAGGAAAGTAAATGATGTAATTTATGTGAATATTTGCCAGGTAGAAGGCAAAAACAGGGACTCTACCATGTCAATATGATGAAACCCTGCCATAATGAAGAGACTTAAGTACTTAGTATATACAGTAAGTTACAAGGGGAATCAGATGGAGGTCTTGTGATAGATTAGTGTTGCTCAAACGTATGCCTCACTGGATGAGGTAACTTTGTTTCAGCATCCATCCCCCACACAGGTTCAGGAAATACTGGCAGTATCACGTAAGTTTAAAGATATGTTCATAGCTAAGCCATAGTGTACCCAGCTGGTACAGCACCACATAGACAGGATTATAATAGCCAATCATACAAGCTCCTTACGTGGTGCCTGAGTCTATGGTCTTGACTGGTGATGGTAGTGGCAAAAAAAGATGGGAGCACTAGGTTTTGTGTCGACTGTAGGAAACTAAACATTACAGTTTGTTGTTTGTTGTTCTGTTAATAAAATTGGACCTCAGGAATTCAACAATAAAAATGTCTATATCTGTGAGAGGTGTTTATATCACATTATCGAAAGATGAAAATAGCGAATGCTATTTCATCGAACCTAAAATATCTAAACCACATAATATCCAACATTCAGAACAGCAAATTTTTTCCTTGGGGGAAAAAATTTGCTATTCCGAAACACATACACACAACACAAGCACACCTAAAAAACATCAGTACACACACATACACTTATAATCCTACAACTAACCCTATACTAAACTATACAGACACTACTATCTATCCACTTACCTTAACCCAAACCCTAACCCTAAGGTCCATCACTATCGCACACTCACCTAACCCGTGCCCTAACCCTAACTCACTTAACCCACCCCTAACCCTAATTCACCTAACCCGCGCCCTAACCCTAACTCACCTAACCCGCGCCCTAATCCTAACAACCACGCAATGGCACACTTACTGAAACCGACCTGTAAATTTCCACCACAGCGCTGAAAATAGCGAAGCCACAGAACCGGCCAACCGAATTCTTTCCCTAGGAAAGAATTCGGTGTTCTGCAGCTTCGCTACTTTTAGCATTTGCTCAAAACGGGTCGATATTAGAACATTCGAAGTTTTAAAACTTCAATGTTCTGATGTAGACCCTGTGAGAGGCAGGCTGTTCTGAAAACAACCTGATGGTGTACTCTTCTACAGTTTCTTTGTTTCACTGGTAGTATCAAAGGCTCTGCATCTTGTGTAGTTTACTTTGGTGCTGTGAAGATCAGACGTTTGTGGGTTCTATCCCACACTAGCTGCATGTATCCATGTACAGTACTGACACTGTAGCTTTACATAGTACTGATGCACTGCCCTTCACATGAGATGTTAAACAGCAATCCCACCTGTCTGACTTGGTGGTAGCCTAGATGAATAGTAAAGATCTGATGCAACATAACAGAAAAAGTTGAGTTTTTTGAGTAGTAATATAACTAGCAAGATAACGCAATGATTTACTAAGCCATATTACAATAGTGTAACTAGGGGTCATGGCTAAAAGCTCCATCGTCGTTTACCAGCTAGTAGTAACTCCAAAGTCTTCTCTTAAGAAAGTGAACAAAGCTCATAGTCAAAAGTATTCCACTAGGAAGAGTAAGTACTAAAATTATAGTAAAAAAAAAATCTTTGTGGGACTGTGGAGGGTTTGAGTCTCCAGTTGAACCATTGCCTGTTCCTTTAAGAACAAGGAGTCTTCTCCCTAGTGCTGAAGGACCATGGGAGGAAAGGACTTAAAGAGCAGGGGAGGGAAGGGTTGGGGTGTTCTGGCTGAGGTCTGGGCTCACTAGGCCTATTTCCTTGGTCAGCTTACCATCTTTGTTTTTTTTTCTCTTTGCCTGGGTTGAGAGGAAGAAAAGGACCAGTGTTTGGGAGGGTAATTCCTGCTAAACCTAGGTGGCTGTACTTGCAAGAAGTCTTTGACAGCCTGCATAGATTTAGCTTTGTCCTCCAAGGTCTTAAAAATTGCTTCAGCTGTAGGTCAAATTGCTTCAGCCATAGGTTTGAGCAGAAAATCCTTGTCCAAAGGTGCATCCAGAAGTTCAGATTTCACATGTTCTGGAAGGAGCAGTTTCTTTAATCAAACATGCCTACGAATAACTGACCCAAGCAGCTTCCCTGCTTGATGTTTCTAGAGCATCAGAACCATGATGAAAAGACTGCTTAGCAACTTGGAACATGAGTTGCAAAGTTCAAGCAACTATTTAAAGAGACCTCTGTTCTCCATCCCCTCAAGTTCCTCCATCATTTTGTCTCCTGGGATTTGACCATATGGAACTGGCAACTGAGAGCTTTCATATCCAGGGTGACAGAGGTGTAAACTTGCTTCCCAAATCTGTCAAAGGTCCTACCCTTTTTCTCATTTGGCCTAAGAGTTTCTTGAGATGCTGCCCTTAGCTCCATTGGGATCTTGAGACACCACCTCAAGATCTTTCACAGGATTTCTAAAAAGGTGTAAAACTGGTCAGGTTTCCTGTGAGCAGGTGGTTGGGTGTCAGCCTGCAGGGAAAAGTGAAGTATAACGTCGTCCACTACCTCTAGAACTGGAAGAATAGTAACAGGTATGTGCTTAGGGAGTTTTTAAAAATTCTCTTACCCTTTTGTTGGATTTAGGGTAGTCCTGAGCTTCCCAGTTGAAGAACTCCCTTATTTTTGGAGTGTCTCCCCCAAAGGTGAAGTACTCAGGTAATGAAGGTAAGGCAGGAAATTCATCAGACTCTGAATCAACATATGAACCGGTGAAGATTTGGTCAGCAAATGCTAATTCAGTTAATTTTCATCAGAGTCATAGGAATCCATGTTCTCCTGGGGGAAAGATCCATCTTTGTTTTTCTAAGAGAAGATCCTGTAGGAGGGGGTTCTTGCAGTGCTATTCTCCTTGGATCTCAGTTTGTCTGAGATTCTCAGCCTATCTGAATAGATCCTGCTGATAGGCCTGGAGAGATTGGGAACAAGAAGACCTAGGCTGTGGCAAGCTGGATGCAGCCTTTTTAAGGTTGGCCTTTGGCTTGGGTCTAGGTGTTGCATCAGATGTACTTGGGCCAGGCCACAGATGGACAGCCATGGCCTCTGCCATAGTTCCATGATGTTCCAGTAATGATGACTTCACTCTAACCTGGGGGATTTGGAAGACCTGGTATGGATGTCAGAAACCGAGGCCTGCAAATTAGACCTGGACCCAACCAATGACCCTAGTTATTCATGTCATGCAGATGTGGAGGGGCTGCTGGCATATTGGACTCCAGAAAGGTGTCAGTAGAGGACTCAATCTCTCACTTGGTCTTTGGAGGGAACTGTGAAGATGTCTTTTCTACTTCAATAATTATGACTCTGGGTGGACAGGCGAATGGCGAATGATTGTTGTCTGCTATTCTAGTGTGCTTGAGATGCATCTCCCTTCATTTACAAGAAGGGTTAGAATCAGAGTGACTGTCACATACCATGCTGTGCAAATGCCCCTGACACTCCCTTTTCTTGTCTATAAACTCAGTTAAAGACTCAGCCCTACACTTTATAGGATGAATGTTAAAATGAGTGCAACGGGACAATTGGATACATCTTGCTTTGGGCTTAGGCAAAAAAGACAGAGTATGGAAGCTTTGCTGTGGAATTTCCCAGTAGGCTTGGTGAGATTGGGAACAAGAAGGCCTAGGCTGTGACAAGCTGGATACAGCCTTTTTAAGCTCGGCTTTTGGCTTGGGTCTGGGTGTCGCATTGAATGTACTGGGGCCAGCCCACAGACTGGTATTTCTCATAAATAACATGTAATACGGCAGTGCAGGTTAACATTATTGCAACAGTGAGGACACTCAAGCATCTATATTTATGGTAAGTAGACTCAGCTGTACTTTATTTCCCAGGAAGATTAACAAATGCCTCCTCTGTTTTGCTGTTAAGTTCTAATCTAGCACTAACCTAGTTGTTGGAAAAATAATGTGTACTTTAAAAAGTTCCATTTGACCATTTTTTCAGCATAAATTTGATTTACAGTTTCATAAATTGTTTTTGGAACAGTTACATCTTTGCTGACTATGTTGGAGCCAGTCCAGTGGGTAAAAGTAAACTTTCTGTCCCTTTCTCCTACGGGCCATTAATTAATTCTTCCATAGTTTCTACAATACTCAAGTTGTTCTTTCTAACTCCCAACACTCCCAACAAGGTTAGTTACTTCCCTGAAGCCTCATGTCATGCATAGTAAATTTTGTTTTGTTCAGCATACACCTCTATTGGTACACAGTGATATATTTTAGTTAATATCTTGCCAGCTCAGTGTTATGTGTGTCAATATTTTTGAATGCTACTGGCTGAATGTATGGTTATATAATTTGAAAGTTGTATTGTAATGCAATGTAAGATCACAATGTGCTGAAATGTTGACATTTATACATGGAGTATCTACAGCACACAGTGAGTGCCAGTCTGCTGAACTGTTGACATTGACTGTGTGCTGCAGATGTACTATGTCTTTGAGCTTGGTGTATTAACTTGTTATTGTGATATCAATGTAATTAAATATTCTCCTATTTGTAGTAACGTTATGTTGCTGTTAAACCACACCATACAAGGATGATTCCAACTCTGTCTCCCTCTTCTTTCATTAATCTCTGTCCCATAGAATTCCACTTAACTCCTCTCTCTCCCTTTCTCTCCCTGTCTGTTTCTCACACTGTTTTTCTCAGTGAAGACTTTAACCGTATATTGGATTGCACCTAAATCCACCTAAATGTTCTACATCTCAGATCTATTTCCCAGACTCATCTATCCTACTCCTCTGACCTATGTTCCATCCCTCCCCCACTTAACAGTAAGACTTTAATCCGTCCATAGAGGCTCATAAAGAATAGCTGCTGAGTAATCGAGCATACAGTAGCTCTTTGCTTCCTGACCTATACTCAACTTACCTCAGCACTTATTTGCTCTTTGATTATATGGAAGTAGCCATCCATAACTGAGTGTTTAGATCAAATGGTGATCCTAGAAAGCATGTAAGCCTCCAATCTGCCTGCTCCTGTTAAGAGTTTACTTACAGTATCTTATTTCCAGCTCGAAATACCTCTACCACAAAAAGACTGCCACCTTATTCACACTGCTTGTGACTGAGTGTAAAAGCACTGCTGTGGCCTTCAGCCTTTACCACAGTCTTTGTATGTCCATGTGTACAGTATGTTCTCTACCTCCCACCAAATCTGTTTAAGTAAAATTCTCTTCTACTCTTTCTCTGCTAAGTCTTCTTTTTTTTCTTTATTATCCCTCTCTTTAAACTTTTACACACTTCACTGCTAACGTCATTTAATTGTGAATTAGAGCAAGGGGTACACCTTGCATGGTCACAGTGTAACAAATATCCTTTTTGTCTGTATTCTTCCCTTTCAGTTATCCCTACTGATTGTCATGCAGACGGTGTAAGAGTGCAAGAGTGCAACTAGAGGTGGTGACTAAAATCTCCAGCCTTTTCTACTACCTGGCAGCAACCCCAGCAGTAAAAGAAGGCAAGGAGAAGGTCACAGCCTGAATTGTCTCCGCTAGTAAGAGTAAATAAAATTGTTTGGTAGAAAGTACCTTATAGTAAAAAAGTTTTCTTTTTGGGACTGTGTAATACCCTAACTGGACAATGGCAAGAATCAATTCTTTTCCACATAGATTTACAAATGCACCCCCCCCCCCCAATTTGATATTAAATTACAGTTTGGTGTGAAGGATTTGTGGCACTGGCCAGTACATTTCTTTATACTAGGCAAACTGCTGAATACATATAAACAGCTATAAATCCAATAATCCTTACTGTAATATTCTTCATGTGGGCAATCAGATTAGGGATATAACTGAGCCATGCAAAAATAATTTGTACTTAAAAAAAACAATTTAACTTACTTTTTCATAGATTGTTTTTGGAACACCTGCATCCTCACTGACTCTACTGGAGTTCAACTCCATTCTCCTTCCTTAACTCAACTCCCCCAATCCCTTGTTATTTAAATTTATACTTATGCTCCATAGTCATACTCTACCCACAATTACACCTCCACATATCAGCACTCTGATGTTCTTCGTGTTTCACTGTTGCAGTCATCACATTTGGGTTATCTGCTTGTAGTAGCCCTCAGTCGGCCTGATTATCAAAGTCTTGGGTCCTCTGTCAGTTGCTGTCTCATCTTCTGTGACGTCAGGTAGTCAGGGGTGTAAAGCATGCAGCCAATGCCATTATATCAGTCTTTCTTGCCGTGCGGTGCCCGAAGCAGAAGCAGTTCCCAAGTGCCAGTCGTCTGACTCCTGAAATTTTCGTTTGAGTTTCAGAACCAACGTTTTCAACTAAAGCTAAGTACCCCGTTGGGGAAACTTTTTCTTGTTCTATACCGATGTCAGTAAAAGTCAATAATTGTAGTTCTTGTGGAAAGCAAATACCTCATAAAGATTTTCATTCGTACTGTATTCCTTGCCTAGGCCCTGACCA
Source organism: Protopterus annectens (assembly GCF_019279795.1). NCBI lineage: Eukaryota > Metazoa > Chordata > Ceratodontiformes > Protopteridae > Protopterus > Protopterus annectens. The sequence continues at coordinate 767,605,192 of NC_056746.1, read as the reverse complement.
CGACATACCTCGCTGTCGGTTTTGTGCCTTATTTAAACAACGATCTGTTCATCTTCAGTATATTTTTGCTTCTAAATATTTTGGTGCTCGGTTCAATTATCCAGATATGTCTTCGGTAAGCCACCCAACTGCCGACATTCCAAAAAAAACGCAAAGATAAAGACAGAGACAGGCCGCCTAGGTCTAAAGCTGCTGACGATGCTTCTCCTAAGCTAGTCGCCAGTTCACTGGTACTCACTGAGGTGCTTTCACAGCCCCTGATACCCACTACTTCAAATTCGCAGGCTTCTACTGAGACCCATTTGGAGTCCAGTATGCCGCGAGATGCTTCAACTGTGGAACCTGCGGATGTCTCTACCTGGGATGGGTCTGGAGCCGCTGTGCAGGCACCGGCTTCTGAGGGTGTATTCAGGCCTACTGACTTGCATATTAAACCAACGCCATCTTCTTCTTCAAGGCCTAAAACTCGAACCATGCCTAGGGAACCAATGCCCAGACCACATGGTCAGGCCTCTATGCCTAAAAAACAAATGACAAGAATGGCTGAAGACATTATTACTTTAATCAGGGGAAGCCAGCCTTCCCCCTCTTAAGATACCTAGGACTGCGTTTGCTTATGATACTTCTGACCAGGGTCTACCCTTATCTACCTATGAGGATTCTGATGCAGAGGACTCTTTCCTCTGCTTCTCCCCCAGAGGATTTTTCTTTCAGTGAAACTTTGCATACTCTTAGGGAGCATTTTCACTGGGAAAGCCAGGATTACTCTGATTCTAAAAAGAGGCTTAGAGATTTGTTACTCCTGCCCCAGCATAGGCCTTTAGCTATCCCTCCTGTGCTGGACATTGTTGACGATGCCTTTTCGGAATCTAGCTTGGCACCTGACTCTTTTCCTCCTGCTCCCAGAAAACCTGATAGAGATTACAGGGATGTTCTTCGTGTTTCACTGTTGCAGTCATTACATTTGGGTAATCTGGCAGGTTGCCGTCAGTCGGCCTGATTAACAAAGTCTTGGGTCCTGCATCAGTTGCTGTCCCTTCTTCCATGACGTCAGGTCGTCAGGGGTATAAAACATGCAGCCGACACCATTACATCAGTCTTTCTTGCCGCGTGGTGCCCGAAGCAGAAACAGTTCGCAAGTACCGGTCAGCCGACTCCTGAAATTTTTGTTTTCGAGTTTCAGATCTGAAGTCTTCAACTAAAAAGCTAAGTACCCTCTTGGGGAAACTTTTTCTTGCTCCTTACCGATGTCAGTAAAAGTTAGTAATTGCATTACTTGTGGGAAGCAAATACCACATAAGGATTTTCATTTATACTGTATTCCTTGCCTAGGCCCTGACCACACCGTGCCTTGCTGTTGGTTTTGTGCTTTATTTAATCAATGCACTATAAAACGTTGGAACATTTTTGCTTCTAAATATTTTGGCTCACGCTTTAATTATCTAGAAATGTTGGTTAGCAATCCGACTACCGGAATCCCTTAAAAACGCAAAGAAAAAGACAGAGACGGGCCGTTGAGGTCCAAAACTGCCAATGACGCTTCTCCTAAGCCAGTCGCCAGTTCACCGGTACTCAGTGAGGTGCTTTCGCAGCTCCTGATACCCACTACTTCTGATTCGCAGGCCTCTACTGAGACCCATTCAGCGTCCGGTATGCCGTGAGATGCTTCAATTATGGAACCCGCGGATGTGTCTACCTTGGATGGGTCCGGAGCCGCTGTGCAGGCACCGGCTTCTGAGGGTGTTTTCAGGCCTACAGATTTGTATATTAGACCGACGCATTCTTCAAAACTAAGGCCAAAATCTCGACCTATGCCTAAATAACTGATGCCTGGGCCACATGTGCAGGCCCCTATGCCTAAAAAACAAATGATCAAAATGGCTGAATATTTAATTACTCTGATCAGCGGTAGCCAACCCCCCCCCCCCTTCTAAGAGGCCTAGGCAAGACATTGATTATGAATCTTCTGAACAGGATTCTATTTCTTTTGACTCTTCTAATTACCAGGAATTGTCTATACCTACTTATGAGGACTCTGATGCAGAAGATTCCATTCCTTCTGCTTCTCCCCCTGAGGATTTTTCTTTTGGGGAAACTTTACATACCTTAAGGGAACATTTCCACTGGGAAAGTCAGGATTTCTCTGAATCTAAAAAGAGACTTAGGGATTTTCTTTTTCTTCTTCAGCATAGGCCTTTGGCTATACCTCCTGTACATTGTTGATGTTTTTTCAGAATCTAGTATGGCTCCCGATTCTCTGCCTCCGGCTCCTTGTAAGCCAGACAGATACTACAGGGTTCCAGACTCCCACAAATTCCTTTTAAAAATCCTGTTGCATATCCTGAAACTATTTCTCAGGGTCTCAAGGGTATTGAGGCTTCTACTGCTAAAATCCTACCCCTTCTGATAGAGATTCCAGGGCGCTGGATAGATGGGGTAAGAAGGTTTACACTTCTGCAACCTTGGCAATCAGGACTTTAAACTGTCAATTTCATATGCTAAAATATCAACAGCATATCATGGGACTGCTTAAACAGAAAATTATGTTAATTTCTGACTGTGTGGAAAACAAAGATTTACAGGATTTATTGCATTCAGCTGAACAAGTTGGAAAACATACTTTGCAATGTGGTTTTAATTCTTTGGAGGCCTCTTGTAGGGCTGCTGTAACTGGGTCTGTGCTAAGAAGGCATGCTTGGCTCAAAGAGAAAAATCTGCCTGATCATGTTAAAGCAAAATTGTTGGATGCTCCTTTCCAACAGGACCGTCTCTTTGGTAATAAGGCTGAAGAAGTTTTAAAAAAGATGAAAGATAAAGCTAAATTTATGCAAACTGTGAAAGATTTTTACAAGTGCAACCTCCAAGATTTAGTAGGCACTGGCCTACTAAGAAATGGTCCTTTCCAGTTCCTTCGAGAGCCACTCAAGTCAAACTCAGACATTCCAAAGGCTCCAGGTTTCAGTTACAAGGGACTTTCAGAACAAAACAATGGGGTGCCTCCTCTTCCAAATCTGGAAACAACAAGACACCTCCCTATGATAAGCAATCCATCCTTCATGCCTAAGTTGGTATCCAGTGTGGCTCTTAATCAGACCATTCATTTGCCAACTTTCTTTCCCAATCCACAGAACAAGGGGGAGCAGATTCTGCATTCATTGGATGTACACAGACAACTTAGATTTTACTTAAACAGGACAAAATCTCAAAGAAAATCTGAACAACTGCTGGTGGCATTTGCTGCAGGGGCAGAGGGAAAGGCTGTTTCAAAGCAAACGATTTCCAAATAGATAAGCCATTGTATTCGTTTCTGCTATATGCACCATGGAAAAACTATCCCCCAGGGGATCAGATCCCATTCCACCAGGGCTGCATCTACTTCTACAGCCTTTCTCAGAGGTGTTCCTACCAGGGACATTCTAGAAGCTGCTACCTGGAGCTCAGTTCATACGTTCACCAAACATTACCATTTATCACTTTTCTCTAAATCCAGAGCTGGCTTTGCCACTGCTGTCCTGCAGGGTCTTATAGCTGGTCCTAATGCTGTATAATTCCCTCCACCCAACCATAGTTTTGGGAATCTACCCAAATGTAATGACCGCAACAGTGAAACATGAAGAACATAGTACAGTTGTGTACACTTACCATAAATGTAGATGTTCAAGTGTATTCACTGTTGCAGCCCTGGTTACCCTCCCTCCAGCCCCCTATTTTTCTCTGGCTATACCTCTACTTTCTTTCACTATGCTTAAAAGCCCTTTTGGTGCATTTGCTTTTGGGATTGGAGGCATATTTTTTGTGTTTTTAATTTTATTTGCTCCCCATTTGGGGGGCATCTGACATCTGGGGCAAGAAAAACTGATGTAATGGCATTGGCTGCATGTTTTATACCCCTGATGACCTGACATCATGGAAGAAGGGACAGCAACCGACACAGGACCCAAGACTTTGTTAATCAGGCCGACTGAGGGCAACCTGCCAGCAGATTACCCAAATGTAATGACTGCAACAGTGAATACACTCGAACATATACATTTATGGTAAGTGTACACAACTGTACCGTCCTGATTCTCACAAGTTCCTTTTTAAAAATCCTACTGCGGATCCTGAGACCATTTCACAGGGACCCATGGCCATTAAGGCTACTATTGCCAACAATCCTACCCCCTCTGATAGAGATTCCAGGGCCCTGGATAGATGGGGTAAGAAGGTATACACCTCTGCAACCTTGGCCATCAGGGCCTTAAATTGCCAGTTTCATATGTTAAAATATCAGCAGCATATTATTGGATTGCTTAAACAGAAAATTATGTTGATTCCTGATTATGATGAAAGTAAGGATTTACAGGATTTAACACATTCTGCTGAACAGGTTGGAAGAATTACTTTGCAATGTGGTTTTGATTCACTAGAGGCAGCTTGCAGGGCTGCTGTCACTGCGTCTGTACTTAGAAGGCATGCTTGGCTTAAGGAGCAATCTTTGCCAGATCATGTTAAAACTAAATTGCTGGATGCTCCCTTAAATCAGGGCCACCTGTTTGGCAACAAAATAGACGTTCTTAAAAAGATGGAGGAAAAAGCTAAATCTATGCAAACTGTTAAAAATTTCTTACAAGTGCAGCCTCCAAGATTTAGTAGGCATTGGCCCTCAAAAAATTGGTCCTTTCCTGCCTCTTCCAGGCCTTCTCAGTTCAAACCCAGAACCAGCAGAACAACCAAGCTTCAGTCCCAGGGTACGCACAGGACTAAGCAGTGGGGGGCTCCCACTTCCAAATCACCCCTATGGTAAGCTGTCTCAATGACTTAACTTTAAAACTTCCAAGCACTCCTCAACTGACTGCTCCTTTAGGGGGAAAGATTGCTCTGCAAGCAAAAAACTGGGAACTCATTACCCAGGACAAATAGGTTTTAAACAGTTTCCCAAGGATACAGATTTCACTTCCACACTTTACCAACCCCAAACGGTTGGCCAGATCTACCCCCAAATCAGTGGGCAGAGGCTCAAAAGTAAATACTCTCTCTCTTAAGATTAAAGGCTACCCAGACTGTACCAGAAGAGGAAAAGGGACAAGGTTCCTACTTAAGACCTTTCCTGGTACCCAGAAAAGACAACTCATGGCGTCCTATCCTGGACCTTTCTATCCTAAACACCTTTTTGGTGATTCCAAAATTCGAGATGCTAACTCTTTACCAGATGTCCTTCAAGGATGCATCTGCAGTCATCACATATGGGTTGTCCTGCCTCAGGCAGCCCTTCGGTCGGCCAGATTCCAAAGTCTGGGTCTGGCCTCGGCTGATGTCGCACTTTCCCCGACGTCAGAGCGTCTGGGGTATAAAAGCATCAGCCGACGCCATCTTCCTCAGTCTTTCTTGCCGCGTGGTGCCTGAAGCAGAAGTAGTTCGCAAGTACTGGTCGGCCAGCTCCTGTGATTCAGCTACCGAAGACTTCGAAAAAGCTAAGTACCCCATTGGGGACTCTTTCTTGCCTCGGCCGATGTCAGATAAAGTTAATAATTGTTTAACTTGTGGGAAACAAGTACCTCATAAGGATTTCCACTCTTACTGCCTCCCTTGCCTAGGCCCAGACCACGACATCTCGGCCTGTTCAGCCTGTGCTTCCTTCAACCGACGAACTCTTAGACGTCGGTCGGAGTTTGCAGAGGAATTCTTTGGGGCTAGTTTTGCTTACAAGATGCCGTCGGAGACTCCGACTTCGCATTTAGTTAAAAAACGGAAGGACAAGGACCGACACAAGCGGGCCGCGGTTTCGGCTGAAACCACGGTCAGGCCTACCACGAGTGTCTCAGTCTCGGCTGAAACCGAGTCCTTGGTACTTCCTATTACCGAAACCGCACAACCGACTACCTCGGCCCCGGAGGCCTCGGCTGCGTCGGTTATTGAATTACCTACTGAAACCGGTGTCCAGGAACCTTCCGACACCATTCCTTTAGACAAGTCTACTCCTGCACGTGGTGCAGCCAGACCCCCTGCATCCATGTCCATTAAGGCTTTTTCTAGGGCTAAAGCTGCTAAACTTACTAAAGCTTTGCCTACCAAGGTTTCCTCTCAGAGACCTTCTACTGGCTCACAGATTCTTACCCTAGCAGAGGATCTTATTTCATTAATTAGAGGTTCTCAACCTCATCCGGACAGGGGCTCTCAACCACCTCCAGACAAAAGGCCCAGGGTTGAGCCCTCTGACCCCCACTCCTCAGATGAGTCCACTGATGGCTCTGCTCTGTCAGACCCCCAGGAGTAGGCTTATTCGGCCTACGAGGATTCTGATGCTGAACAATCTATTCCCTCGGCCTCCCCTCCTGAAGAGTTTTCCTTTGGAGAGACACTACACTCTATGAGAGAACATTTTCAATGGCAGGGTCAGGAATTCTCTGATTCTAGAAAGAGATTAAGGACCTTTTTACATTTACCTCAGCATAGGCCTTTAGCTATACCTCCTGTTTTGAATGTTATTGATGATGTGTACTCTGATGCTAGTACAGCCCCTGACTCTCTCTCCCTCCGGCTCCTACCAAACCTGATAGGTACTACAGGGTCCTGGATTCACATCTACACCTGTACAAGGCCCACTCTGCTGATCCAGAAACTATTTCCCAGGGCCCAAAAGGGGTTGCAGCTGCCACTGCTAAAAATCCTCTACCCTCTGAAAGGGAGTCCAGAGCTTTAGAGAGATGGGGTAAGAAAGTGTATACTTCCGCAACTCTTTCCATGAGGGCATTAAATTGTCGATTTCATATGATACAGTACCAAGAGTATTTGTTAGATGAATTGCATAAGAGTCTGTCCTCTTCTGAACCCCTTGATCGCAAATCCCTTCAGGATCTGGTGCATAACTCCCAGCAGGTTAGTAACCATTTCTTGCAGTGTGGTTATGATGCATTGGAAGCTTCATGTAGGTCAGCTATGACAGGTGCAGTTATACATAGGCATGCCTGGCTGAAGGAACAATCTTTACCAGACCATGTTAAAGCTAAGCTTTTGGATGCTCCTATGGAAAAGCAAAAATTATTTGGTTCCACGGCTCAAGAGGTCTTAAAGAAATTTGAAGAAAAGGCAAAATCTGTGCAAACAGTCAAAGACTTTCTGCAAGTCCAACCACCGAGATTCAGCAGAAATTGGCCTACCAAGAACTGGTCCTTTCCGGACTCAGACAGATCTCAGAGAGGCAGGAATAGGCGTGCCAGAGGTAGAGGGCAAGCTAGAGGCTCCTACAGAGGCCGTTAGTGGCAGCCTCCCAGCCAGAGAGGTAGTGCAGGAACCACAACTGCTACACCAGGACAGACTCAATGACTTTATTTTGACTCCGTCGACCAGGGCTCAATTAGAAGCACCTTTGGGTGGAAAGCTTTCTTTATTCTCAAAAAATTGGCACAGCATTACAAGGGACACATGGACACTGCAAATAATAGACAAAGGATACAGGTTCCATTTCCACACATTGCCAAAAAGAAAAGGAATGCCAGACCTGCCACCAAATCAGAGGGCAGAGGCTTTGAAGCAAATTACCAAATTAATACAAATGAAAGCCATAGAAAAGGTACCTCTTTCAGAACAAGGCCAAGGATTTTACTCCAGATTATTCCTTGTTCCAAGAAAAGAAAATCAATGGAGGCCTATTCTCGACTTGTCCGCACTGAATACTTACCTCATTGTGCCAAAATTCAAAATACTGACTCTACAGCAACTCCTTCCCATGCTGGGCAAGGGGTCTTGGCTGGTGACTCTAGACCTCAATGAGGCATACCTGCATGTCCCTATTCGACAAAGTTGCAGAAGACACCTCAGATTTCTTGCAGGGTCAGAGCATTATCAATTCCCAGCATTGCCCTTTGGCTTATCAACTGCACACAGAGTATTCACGAAATGCCTGGCATCAGTAATTGCACACTGCAGACTTCAGGGGATTCAAATCTACCCATATCTGGACGACTGCCTTATACAAGCGGACAACAAGCAAATTTTGTTAAAGGACTTGGACTATGCCATCCACCTACTACAGGCCTTGGGATATACAGTCATCATCCAAAAATCAAGACTTGTTCCATCCCAAAGAATAACCTTTCTGGGTGCGGATCTAGACACAACCACCCAAATGGCCTTTCTCACAGAAGAAAAGCAAAAACAACTACCGGATTACTTCAAGAATCTGACAAGACAAACTCAGCTGACTGCAAGGAAAATCCTGCAGGCCCTGGGTTACATGGCATCTTGCATTCTTCTGATTCCGCAAGCAAGGCTGCATATGAGAAAATTACAATGGTACCTAAGGAGTGTATGGACTCAGCACAGTCACAGCCTAGAAACTTTGATCCCACTCATTCCATGCCTTCAAAAGGAATTTCTGTGGTGGTCTCAAGCCTGCCAGTCGAACAGCGGGTTGCCCTTCAGCAGACCAAGAGCCAACCAAACCATCACCACGGACGCTTCAGACCAAGGTTGGGGAGTACACATGGAGGGCAGATGTATCCAAGGGCTATGGTCACAAAAAGAGCTGCGCATGCACATAAACCAAAAGGAAATGCTGGCAGTGATACACGCAATTGAGGCCTTCAAACCTTTCCTTCATCAAGGCCACCTGCTCATAAGGACAGACAACACCACAGTTATGTGGTACATAAACAAGCAAGGAGGCACCCATTCCTACCCTCTATGCAGACTGGCAATGAATCTATGGGAACTTTTCTTGAAACTCAATATACAGCTGCAGTCCCAGTTCATGCCAGGGAAAGACAATATACTGGCAGACAGCTTAAGCAGAACTACCATGGATGCACACGAATGGATGCTGCACCCAGACATCTTCTTACTCATAACACAATCATGGGGAAGGCCGGAAATAGATCTGTTCGCTTCCCCCCACAATCATCAACTGAAGACATTCTGCTCAAGGACATACCACCCACAAGCATGGAAAGTGGACGCTCTCTCTTTCAGCTGGAAAGCTCTAACAGTCTATGCTTTCCCACCTCTCCCATTAATGACCAAGATCAGGGCAGAGCAGCCCAGAGTGATTCTGATAGCTCCAAACTGGCCAAGGCAACACTGGTACCCACTGTTAAAGAGCATGTCACAGACGAAACCGTGGCCTCTTCCCCCTATGGCCACTTCTACTGATGCAGCACAATTTCAAGACTCTGCATTCCAACCTGAAAACCTTGCAGCTAACTGCCTGGAGAATACCATGACTCCTCCTCAGGATAACCTATCCCAGAGAGTGAAGGATATTATTATGGAAGCTCATGCCTTCCACAAGGAAGGCATATTCAGCAAAATGGAAAAGATTTCACACTTGGAACACAACAAAAGGCCTAGATGTGACAGTGATGAACATGGCACATATACTGGAATATTTGGCAGAATTGTTCCACAATGGCCTGTCTTACTCTTCCATTAAGATACATGCCTCAGCAATTTCAGCAGAATACAATGTTAATCCACCTGTCTTCTCGCATCCTCTCCTAAGACAGTTTCTAAGAGGAATCAAAAACATCAATCCTCCAAGGAAACCACCTCTACCTACTTGGGACCTTAACTTTGTGTTGGAAAAACTAACACTTCCTCCCTTTGAACCAGCAGCATCGGCGGATCTACAGTTTCTGTCTTGGAAAACTGCATTCCTTCTGGCCATAACCTCAGCAAGAAGAGTATCTGAGTTACAAGCCTTAATGACAGAGTTACTTTGAGAACCAATCCTACATTTATGCCAAAGGTGGTATCCAGGGTATCCTTGAACCAAGCAATTCACTTGCCTACATTCTTCCCAAAACCACAAAATAAAGGGGAAAAACTTCTGCACACCCTGGACATACACAGACAATTGCGCTACTACTTGGACAGAACTAAAAGTTACAGAAAGACTGACCAGTTGTTTGTAGCATATGCTGCTGGGGCACAAGGAAAAGCAATTTCCAAACAGACAATTTCAAAATGGATAGGAAATTGCATTCGTTTTTGTTACTCCTTTCATGGAAAAGCTGTGCCAGCTAACATTAGACCTCATTCCACGAGAGCCACAGCCACCTCCACAGCCTTCTTAAGAGGGGTGGCTACCAAGGACATTTTAGAAGCTGCCACATGGAGCTCCGTGCATACATTTGCCAAGCATTACAATTTACCTTTATACTCCAGATCCAGAGCAGGCTTTGCTACGGCAGTCCTGCAGGGTATATTAACTACACCATCCTTTACTTAGTTCCTCCACCGCCAGATTGGCTATGGTATTCTACCCATATGTGATGACTGCAGATGCATCCTTGAAGGACATAGTACAGTTTTGTACCTACCATAAATGTAGATGTCCGATAGGTATGCATCTGCAGTCAGGTTTACCCTCCCTCCTTCCCCTCTGTGGTATTCCTAGGGTGCTTACCCCTCCATTAGCTAGCTGGGGGATCTATTATGGTGTATTTGTTTGTATATATATATATATATATATATATATATATATATATAGTTGCAAATGTTTGGAGTTTTATTGCATTTCTCCAAATTTAGCCTTCCTAGAGGGCACCTGGCATCTGGGGCAAGAAAAACTGAGGAAGATGGCGTCGGCTGATGCTTTTATACCCCAGAAGCTCTGACGTCGGGGAAAGTGCGACATCAGCCGAGGCCAGACCCAGACTTTGGAATCCGGCCGACCGAAGGGCTGCCTGAGGCAGGACAACCCATATGTGATGACTGCAGATGCATACCTATCGGACATCTACATTTATGGTAGGTACAAAACTGTACTTTGCTTCTCATGATAGGCAAAGATGCCTGATTGGCAACACGGGATTTAAAGGAAGCCTACCTGCACATCCCAATCAGGGAATCTTGCAAAAGATACCTACGCTTCAAAGCAGGCTGCATACACTATCAGTTCTCTGCACTGCCCTTTGGCTTATGTACTGCACCCAGTGTATTCTCAAAGTGCCTAGCTCCAGTCATTGCATTTTGCAGGCAAAGAAATATTCAAATATACCCTTACCTGGACGATTGTCTAATTCAGGCAGAAAGCCCAGACATACTTTTGAATCATCTGGCATTTGTACAAAAGGTGCTAACTTGTCTGGGGTACACCATAAATGAAAAGAAATCACAGCTGGTACCCTGTCAACAAATTATATTCCTGGGAGCAAGCTTGAACATCCCAGATGGCTTTCCTCACGCCAAAGAAACAAACTCATTTGACAACTTACTTTAAACTAGTGGCCACAAAACCCCTGCTATCTGCAAGGCAAATACTGCAAGCCTTGGGGTTCATGGCCTCATGCATTCTACTAATTCCATATGCAAGACTGCAGTTGAGGAAACTACAATGGTATCTAAAAAGGCTATGGTGTCAACATTCTCAGGATCTAGAAGCAATGATTTCTGTCATACCTTGCCTACGGTTAGAATTCCTTTGGAGGGCAGAAGCCTGCCACCAAAATAAGGGACTACCATTCACTCTACCCCCTGCCACCCAAACCCGAACAACAGACGCATTAGACTACGCATGGGGCGCTCACCTGGCAGGGAAGTGCTTTCAGGGCAAATGGAACCCAAGTCAAATGCACCTGCATATCAATCCAAAAGAAATGTTATCTGTACAGAATGCTCTGACAGCCTTCAAGGACCACCTTCTTCCAGGACAATTAATGGTAAAGATGGACAACACCACTGTTATGTGGTACATAAACAAGCAGGGGGGTACCCATTCCTATCCCCTCTGCAGACTAGCCATGGCTTTGTGGAACACAGCCTTGAGCTACCAAGTGCATCTACAGGCTCAATTCCTGCCAGGAAAACTAAATACACTGGCAGACGAACTAAGCAGAAATCTCATGGACCCACACGAATGGAAACTGGTACCAAAGACTTTCAACATGTTGATAAATGGGGGAGCCCAGGTATAGACCTGTTTGCCTCCCCCCAGAACTACGAATTGGACAAATTCTGCACAAGGACTCCCCACAAGCAAGCTTGGAAAGTGGATGCTCGTCCTCAGTTTATGCCTTTCCTCCTCTGCCTCTCCTCTCCAAAGTACTACTAAAGATCAAACAGGACAAACCAAGGATGATTTCACCAGACTGGCCACACCAACACTGGTACCCCCTCTTGTGCAGTGTGTCACAGCCTGCCCCATGGCACCTGCCTCAGACCCCTACCCTGTTGTCACAGCAGGAAAGCCAGATTCTGCACCCCACAGCTTCAAACCCTGAACCTGGCAGCCTGGCTAATTACCTAATATCTCTGTTACCATCCCCCAGTAAACAAGTGTTGGATGTCATTTTGGAGGCAAGGAGGCCTAGTACTAGAAAATCTTATGCTGAAAAATGGAAAAGATTCTGTGCCTGGATCCAAACTCAAAGGATGGCCACAGCAGCACCCAATTTACCTCAGATTCTTCAGTACTTAACTGAGATGCTTCACAAGGGCCTCTCATTTTCCTCCATCAAAATTCATGCCTCAGCCATTTCAGCTCATTACAACACAGAACTACCCCTCTTTTCTCACCCACTGCTCAAGCAGTGTCTCAGAGTGCCCAAAAACTTAACACCACGCAGAAGAGCCCCATCTCCAGCCTGGGACCTTAACTTTACATTGGAAAAACTCACTCTGCCTCCTTTTGAGCCATCTGCAAGTGCAGAGTTAAAATTCCTTTCTTGGAAAACAGCTTTCTTTTAGCAATCAGTTCAGCAAGAAGGGTATCTGAATTACAGGCCCTTATGGCTGTGGAGCCTTTCATCATCTTTCATGCGGACCGGGTGTCCCTCAAGACCAATCCCTCCTTCATACCCAAAGTGGTATCCAGTGTGGCTCTTAATCAATCCATTCATTTGCCAACCTTCTTTTCTAATCCACAGAACAAAGGGGAACGGATACTGCACTCCTTAGATGTGCACAGACAACTTACATTTTACTTGGACAGGACTAAACCTCAAAGGAAATTTGAACAACTGCTGGTGGCGTTTGCTGCAGGGGCAGAGAGGAAGGCTATTTCAAAGCAAACCATTTCTAAATGGATAGGCCATTGCATTAATTTCTGCTATAAGCACCATGGAAAACCTATCCCACAAGGGATTAGACCCCATTCAACCAGGGCTGCATCTACCTCTACAGCCTTTCTCAGAGGTGTCCCTACCAGAGACATCCTAGAAGCTGCTACCTGGAGTTCTGTACATACTTTCACCAAACATTACCATTTGCCAATTTTCTCTAAATCCAGAGCTGGCTTTGCCACTGCAGTCTTGCAGGACCTTATAGCTGGTCCTAATGCTATCTAAATTCCTCCTCCCATCCTTAGTTTTGGGAATCTACCCAAATGTGATTACTGCAACAGTGAAACATAAAGAACATAGTACAGTTGTGTACCCTTACCATAAATGTACATGTTCGAGTGTATTAGATTCATAGGTTCATAGGTTCATACTAGGCTATCTGCCCTAGGGCATTTATAAGCCTAGCCAGAGTGTGTTTGGCTTTCGCCACCCATTTTAAATTTATTTTGCTATGCCTTTTTTTGAGGTTAGTATACTGTGCCTCTGTCTAACAGTGACACAGAATTGATAGCCGGGGTAAACCTACGATCTCCCATCCACTCATCAAGATTCCTCTTGAAGAGAGTCAATGTGGGACTCTGCATAACCTGGACTGGGATTTTATTCCAGAGTGAAGGGAGCCTCTGGGTTATGAATCTGTCCCTCCAGCATGTCCTATTTATTTCAGTGCTGAGGTTCAAGTCTCTCGAGCGCGTAGCTCGATGGGATTTGGATTTTCTGAGGTGCAGCATGTCCATTAATTCCGGGTTGGACATGGCTTTATACGTCAGGCACAGATCGCCTCTGAGCAGGTGGTATGCCACTGAGTAGAGCTGGAGTTTCTTTAACCGGGCAGCATATGGCATCTGTTTGAGCCCTTTGATCGTCTTGGTGAGGTACTTTTGGGGTCTTTCCAGTTGCTGCAGTTGTCTAGTAAGGTACATCCCAAAAGGGGCATTGTACTCAATTATGGGCCTGATGAGGGATGAGTAAAGAGGTACGATGACCTCCCCTGATCTAGATGTGAATCCCTTCATGATTAGGTGGGCTATATAAAATGTTTTTCTAACCACTTTGGCCACGTGGTTGTCAAATGAGAGATTGCTATCAACTTGTGTCCCCAGGTCCCTAATGACTTCTTCTGTACTTAATGGATTACCACCTATGTGGTAATTTATGGGCACTTTGTTTTTGCCAAAGGGGATGACTATACACTTTTTGGCGTTTAGCTTGAGGCCATGGCTCTGGCACCAGTTGTCTGTTTCTATGAGGCCCTTTTGGAGGATGCTTGTGTCGGCTGGAGAGTTGATTATGGTGCCCAGTTTGCAGTCATCTGCGAACTTGGTCAGCCACAGTCCTTCCGTGTTGGCCTGTACCGCCGAGAAATATATACCGAACAAGAGAGGTCCCAGGATTGAGCCTTGTGGGACACCACTTGTAACTGGTTTGGAGTCTGACATGGCTCCAGCAATTCTAACCATGTGGGTTCTGTCCTTGAGCCAGTTTGCAACCCATCTAGTGACATAGGGGTTTATATTTTAGCTGGTGAGCTTATCTATAATGCCCGAGTGGGGTATTGTATCGAAGGCTTTTGCGAGGTCCAGGTAGGCTGTGTGGACCACCTTCCACTCGTCAATGGCCTTGGTGACTGTTTCAAAGAAATCGACCAGGTTTAAGAGGCAGGATCTGCCCTTAACAAAGCCAAACTGGGTAGGATCCAGTGTCTGTAAGTCCCCAATATCTTTATTTATGAGGTCCATGATGATCCTTTCCATAGCTTTGCAGACCAAGCTAGTCAGGCTTATGGGGCGATAGTTTCCAGGATCCGTTGAGGCACCACCTTTGTGGAGAGGGACCACTGTTGCTGTACGCCACTCTTTGGGTACATATCCTGCAGTAAGGCTAAGATTGAACAGTAGTTTTATGTTTGGGTTTATCTCTTCTTGGAGTTCATGTAGGCGCAGCCGGGACACCATCTGGTCCCATTGATGCTGTGTTTTTGCTTTGGAGAGGGCGGCTCTTACCTGAGCATCTGAGATGTCAGGGGCAGCACTCTGTTGGGATAGATATTTGCCCTTTTGGTGGGGAGAGGGGGGAGAAGTTTGCACTGAACCTGTCAGCTAGGATGTTGGCAATGTATGTGGGCTCGGTGTATTTTTGTCATTTTGGACTAATTCTGAGCATATCTGGGAATTCCCACCCAGGTTCCTAACATAACTAAAGAAAGCCTTGTGATTATCCTTAGTGTCCTGTGCAATTTTTCTCTCGAAGCTGGCCTTAGACGATTTTATGAGTGCCCGCAGTTTTTTGCTAATACTGATCAGAGATGCCTTCCCTTTTTGGGATTTTGCTCTGTCATGTAGTAGCTTCCTCCTTCTATTGTATAGTTTGTTTATGGCTGGGGTCCACCAGACAGGACGTCTGCCTTTGGAAGATTGGGTCTTGGTTTTATTTGGGATTGCATGATCCATGCATTCCTGAAGGTGTTCATAGAATGCGTTTATAAAGGATTCTGCAGTCTGGGCCGTATTTTCCACAGGCCCGGGGGCTTTGAAGGATTTCGCCTTGGTTTTGAGGCATGTGAAATTTGCTTTAGAGAAGTTTTTCACTGTGGTTTTCTGGGCAGGGGGTGGGGTCAGGATGTGAATATCCAGTGAGATTAGTTTATGGTCTGATCTTACCAGTGAGGGATACACTTCTCGTCTGGAGCATAGTGTCCCCATTTTGGTGATGATCAGGTCCAGTATGTTTTCCCCTCTTGTGGGAGTGGTAACAAGTTGTTCCATAGCATTTGAGTGTATAAATTCTTGGAACCTTTGGGCTAGGGTGTTGGAGCTAGAGTAATGCTCCCAGTCTATGTTTGGGTAGCTGAAGTCGCCCAATATAATGGTGTTTGGAGAGACCTTCATATTTTCCAGTATTCTCAGGAAGGCCAAGTGGGGTTCCTGTGTTTGGGAGGGTGGTCTGTAGCAGGCTATAAACTGGAAGGCAGTTTTACCCACAGTTAGTTGCACATGGATAGACTCTGATGCTTCGTGCTGTGCCACCAACCTGGAGGTGTGGGTATCTTTGACGAATATTGATACTCCCCCTCCTTTTGTGGTTCGGTCCAAGTTTTGGGGCCGAAAAGCATGGTATGAGGTATAACCTGGTAGTGCTGGGGTGCTCTCGGGAGCCTTGAACCAGGTTTCTGTTACTGCACAGATATCAATGTTCTCCATGCTAAGGAGAGTTTCGAGTGCATGCATCTTGAGGTTTAGACTTTTGGCGTTGAGTAGCATTACTCTTAGTTTCTTATCCCTTGTGATACCTATGGAGGTGGGTTTGTCTTTTGAGCCTTGCCTAAAAAAGGCACTATGGGGTAGCAAGAGCCTTTGCCAATATCCGAAAGCCCAGGGGTGACAGATGCAAGCCGTCCCTAGCGAAGCATCGTGGCTTGTCGAGCATGTCATCCCAGGCTGACAGGCATTGGATCCCCTTTGAATGACACCAACACTTAAGCCAATTGTTGAAATTGATCATCTTGTCTTCATATTGTGGCATCATTCTTGGTGAGGGTAAGATGCTACTCAAGGTCAGGGTCATACCGGCCTGGGCTACATGCTCAGAGAGCTCCTCTATGTCTCTTTTCATGTAGTCCAGGGAGGTATGTCTCAGGTCATTCACACCAGCATGGACAATGACTGAGTCATATTTGTACTTGCCTTGGAGTGACCCGAGTGCTTGTGTTATGTGGCGGATCCTAGCGCCCGACAGGCAGCTCACTGTGACCTTCTCCTTGTTCAGCCTGGTGAGCGGGACGTAAATGTGCCTGATGATAGAGTCACCTATTACAAGTGTATCAGGTGTGTTGTTTAGCCTTAAGGGCTGTGACTGTTCGGCACACTGGCTTTGTGAGCTATGTGTTGCACGTGTTTTGTTTTGGGGTATTTTTCTAAAAGTGTATTAGTTCTGGTTTAAGCACTTGGGCTTCAGGCCAGTTATTTTACGTTAAGAAGGATTGCGGTCTGCACTCTTGTTGGAGGAGAGGCTGGACTCTGCCCTTCTGAGCAGGGAATTTCTGGTTAGAGGCTTATAGTGCCTGCATATTCTAAACAGCTATAAAATTTTAAAAACAAGCTCCCAAAGCATAGGAATTGAACCTGATGTTTGTTTAGACGAGACTACTCACCTGCAAGTTAATTATTCAGGAGTTACATCTTGAAACCTGGGCTCTAGTGGCTTAGTGTAAACCCCGCTCTGCGAGCACTCGGTTCGCTCATGCTCGCTCCGCTCCCCACCCTGCCCCCTATTCCCACCCGCCCCCAGTATTCGTACTTTTATAACCTCAAACCACTCCCCCTACTGTCCACTAACTTCCTGTACCTCACTACCGCCCTCTAAGATCAAATGGAATATGACACCACCCAGGAAGCTTATCATACTAACTCTTTTTCCCCTCCTACTTGTCCCTTACCTAGCTACCCTATATGAAACCTGGTCTTACATAGGTTTCCACCACCCAGGCTACCAAACCAACCCCTCCCCCATAATTAACAACAGAGGCCATGACTCAACTCCCTACTCACCCACCTTGTTAGAACTCGAACGCTATGTAATTATCAAACCTACCAATATTAGGCCAAATGATAAACATTACTACAAACTTCTACTCAAAGCCCTCAAATTCATTACCACTCTGAATCACAGACTAGCCACAGATGGTGATATCCACCCCAACCCTGGCCCTTCCCCTCCACTCAATTCCAATTCCACCCTATCCTCCCCTCCACTTCTCAGTCTAAACTCTAGACCCTTTAACTCTCTTCTGACCTGTCATCTAAACATCAGAAGTGTAAACAATAAGATTCACAACCTACATGCCCTTTTAGCTACTTGTTCCCCAGACCTACTATGTCTCACAGAAACCTGGCTTAAACCAAGTACAAAAGACACACAGATAATCCCACCAGGGTATGATATACTAAGAGCAGACCGAATAACTCGTAAAGGTGGCGGTGTAGAGATACTCTACAAAAATACATTACAAATCTCCCTTGCCTCTCCTCAACCCCTCCTAACAAATAATGCCGAAATTCTACTTATAAAACTTCAAACAAACATAAAAGCATAAATATAGCATGTATTTACATCCCCCCAGGCAACAATAATAACAAAACCTTAGAGGACTTTCTCCACTGGTTAACTCAAACTCACCCCCAGGAATCCATAGTGTTAAGTGACTTCAACATCGATTGGAATTCCTTCTCATCTAGCTCCCCATCTAGCAGCATAAATCTACATGGCTTTTCTCAGCTCATATCCACTCCTACCAGACTAGGTAAACCCCAAAACAAAGACAGCATCCTGGACTGGATCCTTACTAATAAAGATCCTGACCAGTACTCAGCAGGTACTCACCCAGAGGACATGAGTGATCACTTACTCACCTATGTTATCATATTCAAGAAAATCACCCCCCTTCTTACAACCATAAAAAAAATCAGGAACAATAATAAATTCAACGCCTCCACTTTTCAAACTGAACTTAAAGCCCACAACTGGACAATACTCAAGTCTCTTCCTCTTGAAGAGGCAGTTATCTACTTCAACACCACCTTCCTCAAGATTCTAGATTCCCATGCTCCAGTACGGTCCATTAGAACTAAAACCAAAACCGCACCACGGCTCTCTAAGGAAACAAAATCCAAAATCCTATCTAGAAACAAGATGTGGGTCACATGGCGTACCTCTAAAGACCCACACTCCCACCAAACCTTCCGGCAACTTAGAAATGAAACTAAAAGAATGATCTTAAATGATAAAAAAACTTCTTCCTCCACCTCCAACACAAACACCTTAATAATCCACAAAAATTCTGGGCAGGCTTAAACAAACTCCTGCACCCAGGCCAGGCAACCACCCTCACTCCAACAACTTGCAAACAACAGTGCCCTGTAAACATTGCTAACACATTCAATAGTTTCTTCACAGAAACTATACAATCCCTGGCCACACAATTCAAACAAACAACCAGCCCACTCCACTACCCATGCCAGCAGAATACTACAACTACATCAGATCATCTATTTACCTTCGATCCAGTACCCATATCCTCTATAACATCTCTTCTTAAAAAACTAAAACCCACTAAGCTAGCAGCTGACCTTCTCCCAGCTGAGTTTCTGCAAAAAGCAGCTGAGGCCATTTCCTATCCCGTCTCCATAATCATAAACCGTACCTTGTCAGAAGCCTTCATCCCCTCCATATGGAAAATGTCCCACATTATTTCTCTCCATAAAGGTGGTAGCTCACTAGAGCTAACCAACTACAGACCTATAGCTATAATCTCAGCCCTGGCCAAAATTATGGAAAAGTGTGTCCACAAACAACTGATGGAACACCTCATCAAAAATAAAATTCTAGCCAACTCCCAACATGGCTTCAGGCCAAATCACAGTACCACATCAGCCCTACTATCCTTTTCTAATACTATCAATAACTTCAGAAACAATAATAAACTATCATCTGCTCTTTTCTTAGACCTCTCCAAGGCCTTTGATATGGTGAACCACACTCAACTCCTCCATACATTAAAAAACTATCACTCAGCAATTCCACGCTGAAATGGTTCCAATCCTACCTGTCCAATAGGCAACAGGCTGTTCTATGGCAGGACAAATTATCCACATACCTACCTGTTACACTTGGAGTTCCCCAAGAATCTATTCTTGGCCCTCTTCTCTTCACCATCTTTGTTAATGACCTGCCCACAATCACCCCCCATGCCACATGCATTCAATATGCAGATGATTCGACTATCATCAGCACTGCCTCCAACCTGGCAGACCTCACTGCTTCAACCCAAGACACCTTCAACCTAATAGAAAAATGGTTCTCAAGTCGTCAACTAGTTCTCAACCCCAACAAAACAAAACTACTTACTTTCTCACCCACTAACAAGACTCTTCCCCCCACCTTCTCTATTACATCCTCCAATGGAATCACTATATCACCAGACGCTCACACAAAGCTATTAG
Source organism: Protopterus annectens (assembly GCF_019279795.1). Lineage (NCBI taxonomy): Eukaryota > Metazoa > Chordata > Ceratodontiformes > Protopteridae > Protopterus > Protopterus annectens. Next base: position 767,585,154 of record NC_056746.1, on the reverse strand, counting down.
GTGTTACCATTGATAACTCCCTTAAATTTGACACCCATTTCAGTCTTACCATCAAAACCATCAATAAAAAGCTTGGCTCTCTCTATAAAGTAAAACACTTTCTCACTCCTCACGCTAAAATTACAATTGCCAGCACACACCTACTATCAACTCTTTTCTATGCCTCCCCCCTCTTTACAAACCTAAACAAGACAACCCTTAACAAACTTGCTTCTTGTTACAATCGCATAGCTAGATTTGCCACAAATTCCACCTTTAGAACGCACCACTGCACTAACTTGAAGCAACTAGGGTGGTTAGAGTTTTCCTGCCAACTCCATTTCAACCAACTCAAAACGGCTCACCAGATACTGTATCACCCAGAGAAAACACCAGCTCTGAAAAACATCATTCACCCCTATATTAACCTGCAATCTTTACGCTACTCCAATAAGATCTTAGCTCAAACTACCAAAGCCAATAATTCTGCTGGGGATTCTCTATTCTCAAACTTTGTAGGTAAAATGTGGAACTCCCTACCGACCATGCTCATCTCAGAACCTTCACTCCTACAATTCAAAAAAAAGCTTAAACCCCATCTCAATACTCTCTGGCAATGTCCCTGTTCCAAACCTGATTAACCACTATCATTTACCCTTCTCTTACCTCACTATCCTTAACCGCTTTTTAACAAGGCGCCTCGCCTTTGTAACTGACCTGTGTTTTTTTTTATATGCTGCTGTTATTTTTTTTCCCCAAGATGTGATGTATCTTTATATTGTATTTAGAACTCAACTGTCTTCCTTTTTTGCATTAACAATGTTCATATGTCTGTTATGTACCTGGAGCTTTTCTCCCCGAGCCTCCGCTGAAAATGGACATGTATCCAGTCGGACTCTCCCGGTTAACAAATGTAAAATAAAAATAAATAAATAAATAAAAATATTCTGTTTCTTACTGAAATTGGTATACCTTGTTTGCTGTAGCATAGACTAGATCCAGGCCTGCTGAATCTAGCTTTATTTGTATGCTTGTTGTTTGTTTGTTTCCCTGAAATGCTAATTCCACCTAAAACGTGGCCTTTTAGCACTTCTGTTGATCCCTAGTGATATCTGCATTGCTTACTGTATTTATTTCCTTGTTTCACTTGAAAGAAAGTTACTGTTTGTCGTTTTTGCATTTAAGTTACCTGTAACACATTGCATTTAAGTTACCTGGCACTTGCTCACTAAAGCAATTATATAAGTCAGCTGTAAAAAATTAAAAGCACTACACCCTCACAAACTCCCCTTGAGTACCTTGTTCCCCATTGGCCCTTTTTTTCAATTATAAAGGAATTCCCAGTACTATTCTAGCATGTCCAAAGGTCAGTTGTCAAGTCTCCTCTCCGGTCCAGCTGGTGAATCTGGGAATCTTGAGGCAATGTTACAACTGCCTCATGTACACAGACAACCCTCTCCTCCTCCCAACAAATTCCAACACATGTGAGAGATGCAACCATATAGCCAAACTGGAGGCTAAGCTCTCTCAACTCAGTACTGGCATAACCAGTCAGGAGGAGAAGGAAACCACACTCACTACAATTCCAGTCTCACATAGACCTACCACGACAGCAAACCAAACACATAAACACACAAAAACATACTCGGAGGCTCTAAATAAAAATCTGCCTAAGCAGCAGAGACCTCCAAAGCAGACACCCAAGCAACCGCTACCACAAAACAAAACACGTGCAACACATAGCTCACAAAGCCACTCTTGCAGTCCTGGTTACCCTCCCTCCAGCCCCCTGACTTCTTTTGGCTGTACCTCTACGCTCCTTTACTATACTTAAAAGCTTTTTGGTGTATTTGCTTTTTTGTTGGAGGTATAACCTTGTATATATATACATATATATATATGTATATATATATATATATATATATATATATATATATATATATATACACACACACACACAGACACACACACACACATATGTGTGTTTGATTGCTTCCCATTAGGGGGGCACCTGACATCTGGGGCAAGAAAAACTGATGTAATGACGTCGGCTGCTTGCTTTATACTCCTGACTACCTGACATCACGGAAGATGAGACAGCAACCGACTCAGGACCCAAGACTTTATAATCAGGCCGACTGAGGGCTACTGCAAGCAGATAACCCAAATGTGATGACTGCAACAGTGAATACACTTGAACATCTACATTTATGGTAAGTGTACACAACTGTACTTTTCATTTCCTATATACTGCCTCCTCCATGGATTTGTCAGTCTTACTCTTTACATCATTTCCACTTTGACCTTCTCTTTACCAACATCGCCCCTCTAATTACTGAAATACCCTTGGCCACATGTCTTACTTACTCAATAGATTTTCACCTCAGTGATTATATTATTTATGTATTTACTCTTTCTCTCCACCCCTCATTTTCTTACTGTCTCCCATTATACCATCCACTCCCAGCAACCCACTTCATCTCCAGCTCCTACTGTTAAACCAGTCCTCATCTCAACTATAAAACAAAACTCCTACAAAAACTAAAACCTACAATATCAGCTATTGAAAACATTTCTGCCTAATATTTTAAAATAGCTACTGATGTCATAGCTTATCCATCTAGCTTATCCCATGTCTAGCCTCATAAATAGGTCTGTAGCAGAATCCTGCATCCCCATCTGTGGAAACACTCATATAACATCCCTGTGCAGAAAGATGGTGCCTCAAAAGAAGTAACAAACTACAGGCCTCTCACAGTACTTCCACCAGTATCTAAAATACTTACAAGTGCCTTCACTCCAAACTTTTCCATTACCTTACTTCAGTCTCTCTTCTGCCTAGCATGGTTTCTGGCTTGGACATGGCACCACTTTTTCTGTACTATCTTTTCTTAACAAAATCCGAAAGAACAGAATTGAAAATAAAATATTATCAGAAGTCTAGTTTGATCTAGCCAAAGCTTTTGATACTGTCTCACAGTCTTTGCATGTACAGAAACTCTCAGCTCTAAGATTAGCAACTGCTTAGAATGGCTCAAAAGCTGTCTACAAGTGGCAGAGGTCCTTCTCTTCCCAATACCAATATTGACTAGTGTACCCAAGGTTATATTCTTGTCCCTCTGCTCTTTAGTGTTTTTATTGAAGACCTCCACACAGCAGCCAAGCAACCCCTAGTTCAGTATGGTGATGATTCCACAATAATTTGCTCTGCAATAACTATACACTGCTTACAATCACTTACTCAACATGCTTTCATTGTGTGTTCTTCCAACACATGCTAAATCCCAGCAGAACTAAGTTAATGGCATTCTCCCCAAAATCTCACACATCAGACAAACATTTATTTCCATTAGATCCTCCAACAACAAAAAAAATAAAAGTTGTCCCTCATACTAAACGTCTTAGGTTGTAATAGATAAAAGCTTAAAATTCAACGAATGTATCACTCATACTGTAAACAAAACCTCATAAAAACTGACCTACTGTACACAGCAAAACAATAAATCACAAACGATTTATGTAAGAAAATTTGCCTTAGCTTATTTAATACCCCATTAATGTATGACTATCCCATTTTCAACTATTCTTAAAACAATTGTCTTAATAAGTTGGAACAATATTACAATAAAATTCCAAAGTCTGCAACTAATCTACCCAACACATTTCATCATTTCACTGCTATTAAGCAGCTATAATGATTAGAACCACTAAACTATTTAAACCATACTAAAACCAAAACAACACAGACAAAACTGTACCAGCCAGAAAAATGGCCACCTGCAGCGTCACTCCTGCAGTGGAGTTCAGTTAGTCATTTTTTCTGACTCAGTCTGTACCTGTAATCCCCTCACCCTTCATAAATTTTCTCCTTCATCTTTCTTCTCCTAGTCACTCATGCCTATAAACGTCTAATCTTTCCCTCCCTTGCATTGTCAGTCCTAAATCTATTATTCTCTTTTGACTGTACCTACCAAAAGAACTACTTACATGCCAGTTGAAAGTTATTCCCCTTTCTATGTTCCTGCACTGTGTATATCCCGTAGTAAACCTGTTTCAGACATGATATCCTTAACAGATCTACTAATGCTCCATCAAACCCCGTAATCCTGTATTACATTCTACAAACACATGCAAAGATTCTGCCCTCCGCATACACATGCCTCTCAACTTTCCCAATTTTCTCAGAATGTCCAGACTTTTCCCTCATATTTTTGATCTGTTCCCCATAAAGTGTGGGGTTTTCTGGAAAATCACAGAAGATGGAAGTCAATAAATGATATATATTGGAGTTCCAGACTTCATATCCTTCAGAAAAATGTGTGCTAATACAAAACTTGTTATTCTAGCAACATTCTAAGAACAATATTTAAAGTATGTACCTATTTTGGGCCCCCCCATTATTTTTGCCTTTGTTTTGATTTCTTGTGCTCAGAGTTTGTACATTATATTTCCTTTCCCCTTTGAGTAATAGTTCATTTTTGGATTAAAGGGAAATTACAAGTGTGGCAGCTACTACATGAAATCCCAAGTGTATATGCATACTTGTTTCCATTTTATCCATTCTATAGCAATTTTTCTGTCTTCAGATAATGCTCAGCTAAGAACTGCATTAAAATAGCTTCAATTAGTAAAAACCATTTTTCCATTTTAACTTAATTTTCATAACTTGTATTCTCGCAGCCCCTTAATTTAATTATATTATTTGTACAACTTCAGCACCCAATCTTCTACCAGCCACACATTTCTCACACATTTCCTTATACTTGGTTTTCAGTCTAACCAAGATCCAAAATGGATAAAAAGTAAAGAGACAAGAGGAACCATTGGCTGTGTCAAAGCTGAGTTGCCTTCATTCTAAATGCAGCATAGTATCCCCATGTTAAAGGACAACTTCCTCCAAAAACTGAAACTAAAAGACATATTTATAGCATATCTCAAACTCTTACAGTACTAATGCCTGTATTTCAGTTTTGTTTCTAATTTGTTACACACCAAAATTGCCTGAAAGTGGGTTGCTGTGCTCTGTGATTTTGTTTTATAGTTAAGGCATTCACCTCTTTGATGCCATTTTATAGGGATAGAGAGACAAGCTTGTGATGATGGTGGATTTAGTGGATATGGGTATCTTGAGACAAATGTAACAATTGTCCAATGTTCACTGTCAACCATTTAATCCTCAAAGAAACAGAGTATGTAAGAATGTATATATATATATATATATATATATATATATATATATAAAACAATGTAGTCTGGAGGCAAAACTGTAGCATAGGCACTCAAAATAACAATCTGGTTGTCAGAAATACACATACACATAACACCCACCACACATAGAGCACACCCATCACATAGACCTACTTATGCTGAGGCGCTTAAATGCAATCTTTCCAAAAACCCCAAAGACTTCCCAGACATTCTGCTTGCAATAATTATCCTCAGCAAAGTTGAAAGCACTCATCAGCAACAACATCTAACACTGCACAAACAGCCGCACCTAGTAGTGTAACACCTAACACTGCACAGTCATGCCTAGTAACACCTAACACTGCACAAACGGCCACACCTAGTGGTGAAACATCTAACACTGCACAAACAGCCACACCTAGTGGTGCAACACCTAACACTGCACAAACAGCCACACCTAGTGGTGCAACATCTAACACTGCACAAACAGCCACACCTAATGGTGTAACATCTAACACTGCACAAACAGCCACACCTAGTGGTGTAACATCTAACACCGCACAGTCATACCTAGTGGTGTAACATCTAACACTGCACAAACAGCCACACCTAGTGGAGCCTCAACTACCAAGCCCATAAAGCAAGTCAGTAGACTGTCCAGGACTCTAGTCATAGGGGACTCCATTGTATGATGTAATGATGCCCCACTCACCAGGCTGAACAAGGAGAAAGTAATGGTCATTTGCCTATCAGGGGCCAGCATCTGCCAAGTTATGCACACACTCAAGTCATTGCACCACAGGTACCAGTATGATTCATTCATAGTCCATATAGGTGTAAATGACTTGAGACATACCTCTCTAGACTGTATGAAAAGTGACATTATGGCGCTCTCGGACTATGTGTCAAAGGCTGGTATGTGCCTAGCATTGAGCAGAATTCCCTTTACCGAGGATAGTGCCACAATATGAACAGAAGATGGTTGATTTTAATAACTGGATTAGTTTCTTGTGCCATTCTAAGGGGATGCAATATTTATGAAAGTGGGAAGACATGGTTAACAAATCTTGTTGATTTGCCAAGGATGATGAAAATGAAATTCATTTTTTTTTTCAGTTATAAAGTTTATAATGACTGTCAACATTTTTGGATGCAAGCACATTATTTATTAAAGCAGTATCATGATATGGAATATCTTGGTATGGAAAGATTCAACCATATGAACAGTCATGAGTTTTTTATATCTTTTTAACGGGAAAAAGCAAACTCGGGTTATACAAAGTTTAAGGTTGTCACAACTATGACAAAATTCATTTGTGCACATTCTCAAGGCAGGAAAGAATAAACACTCCAAAATGTGTAGAAAGGAGGATGGTTTTAAAAATGCATATATTCTCACCTAGACATGTTTTATATACTTACTTTGAACAGTCTTATCTCAGTATCTTTCATGAAAACAACAGGAAACATAAATCTAATAATGCCTGCACAGCTAGAAGAAAATGTTTGCCATCTGCTTGTTAAGGTTTTAAAAGAGTCAAGCTGACCTTTGTTAAAAATATTACTTGAGAGACACTACAGCAGCTTAAACTAGAATCTTCAGAAGTACAGACTACCCTCTACTGTTTTCCTTTGATGTTATAAAACATGACAAACCTAAATCACTTTGAATTATATTGTCATTATTTCGATCATCAAACATATAAGCTCAAGGATGTTGTTGTTTAGGTATAACAACCATAATATGTGTATCTTTTTTACAAAGCAGCATACTAGCAGAATTTTAACACCAGAATATATAAGAGGCATGAAAAATACAATTGAGAAAGGTAATCAAACTTTGCATTATGCTAGTACCAACATTTTCAAACATTCCACCTAACTACCCAAACAAATTCCAAACAGACCCAGATTTGGTTAGATTAATAGCCAGTTCTTTTATAAAATTGGCCACCTTCCCTTGTTTATCATGAAAGTCTAAAACGTAAGTACAGCACTCTGGTTTTGTAGTGCTATGGCTCAAACCTCAGTCAGTTCCCTGTTTGTCATGTGGGTATGTTTTGTTAGCCAATTCAGACAATATAAGAGACAATTGCTTTACTTCATTCATGTACAAAGTATGCCGTACTGTAGAAATAAAGTTACTGCTTGCTGAGCTGCATATATAGTACTTTTGTTTTTCAACCTTTCAGCCGGTGTAGAGAAGGAATGAAGAATAACTGGAGTCATCTGTCCCACATAACCAGACCATTTTTTTGGTAACCAGGGATCTTCACAATTGTAACTGATTGTCTAACATTTCCATACCTTTTTTCCAGTCATATGTTTTTAATTTAAGTGCTGCCATTACAGTTCCATCACAAGTGTATTTACAACGGCTATAACCCACCCACACAGTTTTGTTTCTGGCATAACAACTCTTGCTGATGTGGCCAATTGATAATATAGTCTTAGTACAGTTTTTCCTTAGTAATTTGCACTCCAAAATATGTCAAACAAGAACCGGTAGCATTGGAATGCTCCCTTGGTGTCACAGTGCACAAATCCACACACCCAGCAGTTTGTAGGATTTAAATTATTGGCATATTGGTGCAGCATTTGAAGAAACAGATTTTCCCTCATGTTGACAAGAAGCAGTAAAAGAAGGAGACCGAGTGACGTCATCAGAAGGAGATGTGGCGCTATCATCATTTGGCTCAGTGGATGTTGCACAGGTTTTCTTATAGTGTGAAGCATGGACCCAATTTAGTATCCCAGCACACTTTACTGCTGTATAGGTAGTTAGGAGGATGAGAAAAGGCCACTTCCACTGTGGCTCCAAAGAAGGTTTGCGTCAGAATACTTGTAAAACCCAATCTCCAAGTCACAAGTCATGACAGGGAGCCATAGCAGGTTGTGGAAGGGCTTCTCAAGTTTTCTTATGAAAAGGCTGTAAGATAGAAATAGGTTTTGAGCAATAGTTCATCAAAGCTTCATCAGTAAATACCAGTTCACAGCTTTTCACTGCTGGGGAAGGTGGCATTTTCATGGGACGGCCCATAAAAATGTAATGTGGACGTAGTTTCTAGGTAGCATTTGTTGTTTCTCACATACTCATTAAAGGAAGAGGCAAAGCATCTGGCCTTTTAAGTCCTGTTTCACTTCAAATTTTGTTCTAGTTTTAAGAGTCTGGTTAGACCTTTCAACAAGGCCAGATGCCTGAGGATGGTGGGAGTAATGTAATTGCAAAGAGATTTCAAACATAGAGCATTTAGCAGTAAAATGAGTACCCCTGTCTTAATTAATGCTGTGTGGAATTCTGAATCTAGGAATAAATTATGTTAACACTTTCTTTACTACCATCTCATCATCACACTTAGCACATGGATATGCTTTCACCTATGTAGAAAAAACACAGAGAATGACTAAAATATATGAAAATGTAGCAGATTTTCTTATTTGTACAAAATCAATCCAAATATTCACAAAAGGCCCCCAAGGTGGGTGCAGAGCAGAAAGCATGTTTTTTTACAGGAGGTGCTATGCTATGTGATAGGTAAATTTCACAATTATTTACATAATGGTTAACTTGAGACTGAGAAAGAGGAACAAACCAGTCCCACTGGTTAAGATTAAGAAGGCCATGCTTACCAATGTGATTTGTTAAGTTATATTTTTTAACCAACCAGGTAATACAACCAAAGGTGCTATCACTCTGCCATCAGGGTGTTTCCACAATAAATTAGCATACTTTTTACAACCTGCACTGATCCAACCTCTTCATAGCCTCTGAAGCTTCATTCTGCAAAGTAATCAAATTATTAAAATTACAAGGGCTATCAAATTGTATAGATGTTTTCTGTAGAGTTAAAACACAATTTCTAGAAACATCGAATCCAGCAGCTTGCTTAGCTGCATGATCAGCTAACCAGTTATCTCTCACAGTGACAGTGTCTCCATTTATTGGACTTTGCTCTGTATTTACAGCTAAACCCTTTAGTAGCAGTAAAGCATCCAATAAATCTTTTACAGACTTTCCATTTTTTATTTCAGTACCTGCTGATGTTAAAATCCTTGGCTTCACAATTCCCCAAACTCATGGGTTACTCCCAGTCCAGTATAAATGTTCACAACTTTACTTTTAGCCATCTTACATGCTTTTGTTAATACAATAAGTTCAGCTACTTGCGCAAATGTAACCCCTTTCAGTCTTTCTTGACAATACTTTCTCTATATATAATATAGCATGCTGTATTTGGCATTATTTATTCATTATTCAATTTTTTCTGCTTGCTTTGTCCTTTCTGACTATTTAGTTAGTAGATACAGAAATGTTTATAGATACACATATTAAAACCAACTGATTGTTGTACATAACTGTTTTTATAATACAGATCAGTTTTAGTTTATAGAGTTAATTTTTTGATGTAAATAAGTTTTACAGTATGAAAAAGTTGTGTACCTTTTTAAAGGTTGGGGAATGATTGTGATGTCATTACCAATTACACTATTTAATATGGTAATGATACTTTATTGTTGTAACATTTTGTCTGAAGAAGGTGGGGAGAATCTCCCTACCGAAAGCGCTTACAATAAAGGGTTATTTGACTATATCCTGCCTGTTCCTTGCTGTTGGATTTCGTTGCCTCTTTGGATTTTTTATCTAGTTTTTGGTCTTTGTCGTGTTTTACTAGTTTGTAATGTCAGAGGCAAGTGAATCCGCTGAGCAAGGTAGCGTGCGGATAAGGAACGAAAGTCAGCCCTTATTTTCTCAAAATGATGAATTCCCTTCTGTCATTGAAGGACAACAGCAAGCATTGTTTAATAGTTCTGCGTCGAGATTGATGCCAGCGACCAGTTCTATGTCGCAAAATGACTTGACTATCCTGATTAATCTACTTTTGACGAAAGTGGACAATTTGTCTCAGAGGATTTTGAATTCTAGTGGTGGTAATGTCAACGTTGGTGCGCAAGCGCCAACGCCACCGACAACCAGCACCTCATGTATAGTTTCCCAAGTAGGAAGGGGAAACACATCTGAGCCTGAAGAAAACAACGAAAGAGCCAACGGATCTAACCAGCAACTGACAGCCAGCGGATCTAATCAGCAACAGAGAGTTGCTTCTAATGTGAACAGTAGAATTGAGAACAACAATTCTAACCTACCAGATAGAATGCTTAACACAATCTCACTACCAAGACTTTCTTCCTTTTTGGCTAACAACGACTTTTTTTCCAGTGGACATATCAATGGTGCACATGCACAGGAAAAGAGGGTGAGTTCGTTTCTTGACGAATTAAACCTGTTTGATTTAAAACTGTTTCGTTGCAGGAAACTGCAGCTGGAGATTTCATATCTCCGTGAATGTGTGAATAAACATATTGTGCCTAAAGGCTTGCGCCAATGGCGTTATCCAGCAGGCACAATAAGGAATTCAGAATTCCATAAAGAACTCATAAATATGTTTGATAAACAGGGCATTGATTTCATGGAGTGTCTTGTAAAACACTATTTGGTTGAAGTTAATTTATTACAGGAAGACTTGATTAAGTTAGAAACTTATTTACAAGGGCATGCTGACTTTAGTAGATATAAGTTTGATTATCAGAGAGTACTATCTAGTATTGAAGTCGCCATTGAAAAAATGGTGGTAAATAAAAAACGTAAAATAGATAGGGATATCATTGAATACCAAAATAACAAGGCTTACCCTCCACCTCCACCTGGCCAAATTGCTGCCTGGAGACAACCATCAGAGGGAGGGGAAATTGACTCCAATGTTAATGTTATTAATGCTGAAGAAGAGAACGAACCACAACCAGTTCGTAGAAGTGAGCGCATTAGGAACAATGGGGTAAATAACAACCATCAGGGAAGGAATGGTAACAATACCAATGGTCAGGTTATTGATGAGATTGATAATGCAACTGTAAATAATCAGGGTTTTCAGAGAGGCACAACAACCAGGAACATTATAACGAACAACAATTACCGGGGACGCAATCAAAAGAAGAAAAGGGGCAATCAGCGCAGGCGTTAGTCCCAGGACAAGATGATAGTAATAATATCCTATCCCTTGGGCAGAAGCCAACCATTTTGCTTAATAGCAATGGGGACTTTAAAGTCTATAATTATACTATTTTAACAATAGATGCAAGTATCATTGAATTTCTTGCTAAGGGCTTGTCCTTTGTCCCTGATAAAAATTGCAATCTTGTTAGTACTATTGTGGATTTAAAATTGTATGTTCGCAAACTTAATCTTACGTCACTTTTAGGAAATACTCCCTCTTTGCTTAATACGCATAGAGTATCCAGTATTTTCAACCCACCTCTTAATAATACTCTCAATATGTTTGAGAGGATGTGTGAGTTGGATCTTAGGGCAATGATTAATAAACAGTATCACCCCTTTGGTAATAAGAAACGGGCTGGATTGAATATTAATGTCTCTGAATTGGCATTCATTGATTTACTCAACGAATGCCATATTAGAGTTATGGCACCTGATAAAGGTGGTGGCCTGATATTCATGGATAATTTTGAATATGAAAATAAAATGTTAGAATATCTGAATACAGGCCCTTACATTCTCTCTAGTCTTAATGAGGGTTAATACCGCAAATAAAAAAAATCAAAGAAATACTGGATGATCTGTTTCTTGAAGGTACAATAGATTCCGATTTACTACAGTATTTGACAATGACAGCTCCAAGGATCCCAACTTTGTTTGGCACCCCTAAATTACACAAAAATCTAACTGACCCCCCCCTTCAGACCAATTGTGGATGGTAGAGGGTCAGTTACGTATGCATGTGCCAAACTGGTTGATAATATTCTTAAACATTTATTAAAACAAGAAGCCCAAATTTGCAGGGATTCATGGAGCTTCCTTGAAAATATTGGTAAAATTGCCTTTGATCCCACTCTTATTTTTCTAGTAGTTGACATTAAAGACCTGTATACGGTCATTCCACATAGTGTAGGAATTCAATGGACAACAGACTTCATGCTTCAGAAAGGGGCACCCAGTGAGCAGATGTATTTGGTGGAAACACTGCTAGATATTATCCTTGGTAACAATTATTTAATTTTTAAGGATGATTATTATCTACAAACAACAGGGATTACCATGGGTTCCCCCTGTGGGTGCACCTATGCAAACAGAGTGTTAGCACACTGGGAGCATGAATTTCTGTTCCAAAATGAACTCTACCGTGAAAATGTCACTTGGTACACAAGGTACCAAGATGACATGTTCTTTTTGTGGAGAGGATCTTTAGATAGTATTTCATTTTTTATCCAAAACATGTCAAACATGACACAATTTTTGGAATTTACTTATGTCACTGGTTTGAGTGAAATTTCCTTCCTTGACGTGAAAATAAGTAAAGACTTCAATTCTGGACAGTTTAAATCATGCATTTTTAGAAAACCTACTTTCTCGAACAATTATCTCCACTTTAACAGTTCCCATCCGATACACCAAAAAAGAAGCGTAGTAAAGGGACAATTTGTTCGGGCAGCCCAAATGGTGTCTAACCTTTTAGACTTTAGAATTGAATGTGATAACATTCAATCTATGTTTATAGCAAGAGGATATCCAAGTTCCTTTGTGGATGATATAAAAAAAGAGGTTTATACTAAAAGGGAATCCGGACATTTGGAACCACTACTTGGTGGGGGTAACATGGTTGTAAAAATCTACAACAATGATAAAGCGTTTAACACTAGCTTTCTCTTCACTTATAACATTGATGCCCAGATTATTAATAACATTATCTTTAAGAACTGGAGAATTATTTCAGAAGATCAGCAGTTGGCCAAATTATTAGGGGAGAAGCCGATGATTACTTATAGGCGTGGACCAAATCTTAAACAACTCTTAGAACGAACAAAAATTAAAACAAATAAGAAGGGGTCAGGGATGAAGAGATGTGGTACATGCCATTATTGTAAATATATTTTGGTCAGTTCTACCATTAACATGGCTGGCAAAAATTTTACCATTTATGGCTCTTTTAATTGTAATTCAAAGGGAGTGGTCTATACGGCAATATGTAAAAAGTGTCCAGCTTTTTACATAGGTAAGACCGATAGACCACTCAAGAAAAGAATATACGAACATGTATATGCTATGGGAAGAGGTGATTTGAACAACGCTCTTGCAAAACATATACATAACAACTTAGATCATAGTTTTTGTTTTGCAGTGGTACAACAGGTTGAACCACATATTAGAGGGGGACCTTGGCAGCTGAAATTGGAACAACAAGAAGCTTTTTGGCAGATTCGTACTGCTGCCTACATGCCTCCTGGTCTTAATGAGATATTGTCCATTAAATGTTTCTTGAAATTGATGGCATTAAAAAGATGAATTATTATATTATACTACACTTTCTGGTTTTAGATTCATGTTTAACGCCTATTTTTATATGGCAACAGTTAGTCACTGTTATTATTTTAGAGTTTAAGTAGTATCCAATTTTAACATAATATTTGTAGAGACGTTTATTATATATTAAGCTTTCTCTATATATAATATAGCATGCTGTATTTGGCATTATTTATTCATTATTCAATTTTTTCTGCTTGCTTTGTCCTTTCTGACTATTTAGTTACAGAAATGTTTATAGATACACATATTAAAACCAACTGATTGTTGTACATAACTGTTTTTATAATACAGATCAGCTTTAGTTTATAGAGTTAATTTTTTGATGTAAATAAGTTTTAAAGTATGAAAAAGTTGTGTACCTTTTTAAAGGTTGGGGAATGATTGTGATGTCATTACCAATTACACTATTTAATATGGTAATGATACTTTATTGTTGTAACATTTTGTCTGAAGAAGGTGGGGAGAATCTCCCTACCGAAAGCGCTTACAATAAAGGGTTATTTGACTATATCCTGCCTGTTCCTTGCTGTTGGATTTCGTTGCCTCTTTGGATTTTTTATCTAGTTTTTGGTCTTTGTCTTGTTTTTCTTGATAATACTGCATTTTCAGTGCATATGGCAATGCCTGCAGTGAGGTTTCTGCTTTTGATTCTTCCACATGATATCTATCCATGAACCGTTCCATATCTGTGTTGTCCAATGGGATATCCTTTAAGTCAGGTCTAGGAGGAAGCACTTGGTTGGTCACAATTATACAGTCATCTGGTATGCCATTTCCTGCCATGGTCAGAATAGATGCAGGGTTCAATACCTGATGCTGTTCAATAGTGATTTAAGGGTTTGAAATAACTACAGCTTGTACTTAGTCAACCTTTCAGCCTAAAAATGCTGTGCCTTAGATTTTAGTAACAGTGCAGATACCGCATGGGGAACTGCAACTGTAAGTCTGTGTCCTAGGACTAATGCTCAAGATTGTTCGACCATCAGTGCAGCTGCTGCTACTGCCTGCAGACAGCCCAGTAATCCCCTAGCCACTGGGACTACGAATGAACTGTAATATGCAAAAGGTCTAAATGCATCAGTGTGTGTTTGAACTAGTACTCATGCTGTGTATCTTCCTTTTTTGTGACAATACAGAGTGAAGGGCTTCTTATAATCTGGGAATCCTAAGGCTGTAGCTGTAGCAAGAGCTTGTTTTCAGAAGGTAAAAGCACTTTCTTCCTTTTCTCCCAAGGGCAGTGGCTCAGTTGTGTCTTGTTTGAGCATTGATATCAATCAGAAATGGAATATCTTTGTCCTACTGTTAACTTAACAAAAGGTCCTTCTTGATCTACTTTCATTAATGCTTTTATGCTTACCTCATTCTATTCCCCAAGTGTTGTCAGTATATTCCTCCTGACATTTGCTGCCACTTTGGGGGTGAGGGTGGTAAGAAAACATTGGAAGGATTTTAGGTTTGCCACTGCTGTTTGCTGCTGCTGTTATTGCTGATTACAACATTTTCCTTTCCCGTATCCCATTTGTCTGCAGTTGGGCAATCCCCCCTCCCAGCTTGATTTTGTTGAAAATGTGGTGCTCTTCCTCCACCCTGCCTACCTCTGCCCCTTCTTTCAAATCTCTGTATTTGTAATTGCATGAGCTTTTCTTTTGCATCTCATTTCTTTTTGTCTGCTTGATCTATAGAGTCCTCTTCATATTTTATCAGCTTGTCTACTTCCTCTTCCTGACATGTTATGTGGTGTTGTTTTTTTAATGCCTGTACATTTGGTAACAGTCCATGCAAAAAGACAGAATTTAAAGCTGCCTTAACGTATACAGTCAGATCCGCAGTGCCAGAATGTGCAGAAAATATTTCCCTAAGGAACTATGGCTTTTAACAATTGCCTTAACTCATTAACTCCAAGTACTGTCACATGGTTCCTCTGTGCTTAAACCCGAGTACTCTCTGAGGCACTACAAATTGTATGCTGTTACCCCCGAGTGCCTTCCACAAGCGCAAGTTACTTTACACTCGTATTTCAGCTCCACTGTTAAAAATAAGTTGAAAAAGTACCTGAAATTTATCAGTTGCCTTCTCAACTTATTTTTCATGGTGGAGTTGCCAGGTACTCATATTTGAGTTTTTTGAGAAAATCAGCTTGCCATGCCCGATCACAGCAAGACGATTTTATATGCATTTTTTCTATGTTATGTACTCCTACCCAGCTGTATGATTTGTCTTCATGATGCCTTCTTCGTTAGATATAAAAAAAAAAATCCCCTTTTCCCTCAGTCAACAACACAGTTGCTATCCTCCAGTGCCTGACCATCAGCATAACACGTATAAATATTAAAATAAATAAATGCAGTTCCATTTTTAAAATGTAGTTCTCTACTACATTTCCCAGATGGATGCGTACAAGTGTTTTGTAACCAACAAGACAGTTACAACATGTCTGTAATGGCTTCTTATGTAAGGTGTTACAGTAGTGTTAAAAATGGGGTAGAATTTTATAAACATAGATTGAGAGCTACAATTTGAAAGCTGAACTGCATCGGAGATTTATCAGACCTGGCATGTTTTTCCTGCAGATCTGAGCATCTCAAGTGCAGTTTACAACATTGGTGTGTTTTATTCCCTCTACCTGGCTGGTGTAGTTTCGATTTGGTTTTTAAAATGTAATTCTCTATTATGTTCTTGTGGAGTGGAGCTGATGGTCTGAAGTTTCTAACGACTGTAAAAAAACACCTTTCTGTCTGTGTGTGTGAGTGAATGCATGTATGAAAGCAGAAGAGTGTGTGTGCGTGAGATATCAAGAGAGAGTGAGAGCGATCTTGTGTGAGTGAATGTGTGTATGAAACCAGAAGAGACTGTGTGAGCCTGAAACTCAAATGTAAGTCATTATTTAGTAACTTCAATCCTACTTAAGAGTAATAGCACAATAATGTAGTAGACTATTTGCAACAGTATTTACAAAATTTCAATGTCTTGAGTCAAGTACATGGTTTTATTTGGTGAAAACTATCATGCTATTCTACAGAGTAAATAACTCCTTTTATTTCAGTGGCACAAAACAGTGCTTCTTGAATCTGTTTGGTTCAGTTGGTACAGTGTGTGTGTTTTGTGTGCACACTCCCAGTATTCAAAACAATGAGTACAAGAATACTGAAGATAATGCTTTGTTATTCAAAACATTAAGTTCATGAGGCGCAAGACAGTGGTACATACAGTTTAGAAGGAATTCGTTTAATCAAAGAAAATGTTTTAGGAAGATTTGATGTTGAAGATGTGGATAAATCATAGAATAAAAAAATAACAAATATTTATATATATTGAAAAAAATTAATGAATAATGAATAATTCTGCTTTTTACATTACTTTAAAATGGAAAAAAATATAGTTTAGACACTATATATATTAGCATGCATTTCCTAGTGCCAACTGTTTGGTTACAGATTACATATCTGATAAAAAATGTGCCCTAAATATGCATATTTAATAAAACAAAGAAATAGAAAGAAAGGAGGCACATTTAGATGAAGTGAAGTATAATAGAGGTATAATTAATACTTTGAATTGAGGACTACAGAGAATGTAGTGAGGGAACAGTATTAAAACATTTGAGGACTAGAGTAGGACTGAAAACTGGATGCTGTCATAACCTGCAGATTATTTTAGTTATGTAATACAACTGAATGGTAGAAAAATATGCACTGTGTATGTATACTTACTAGTTTCAATTAGGCAGGCAGCTACACACACACACACACACACACACACACAGTCACCCCCCCATCCCACTCCAAACACATACCTCGTATAAATACTTAATACATATACAAAGTCACAAATAGAAAAAAAGTGTTGGCTGCTGCCACTTTGTCAAAAAACAAAGTCCCCTGAAGCATTATGTTCCTGCCTATTAATAGCACATCTCACATGAAAAATATATAAGAAAAACAAACAAAAGAATGGAGAAAGTCACTTTAAAAAGGGAGGCAATGCATTCTAAATGTAATACGGTAAGAGGAACAGTCTTACTGTCCTCACTGTTCATGATTGCAAGAGACAAGTATAACCCTTCTTTTTCATCCTAATCAGGTATATTGATGTGCAGTTGAAAACTGTTTATTATTGGACTGTCTATCCCCTGGCCACTATCCCATCAACTAGCACACTGGGGCAACAACAAGGACAATGGTCTTTGCTGCTCTTTCTGTAACCAATTCTGACCTTTTATGAGACAAGGTTGTTAGTCCTGGGTGTAGACCACACACACACACACACACACACACACACACACACACACACACACACACACACACACACACACCTACAGCCAATTTAGAGTATCCAGTCCACCTATAGCATGTCTTTGGAATGTGGGAGAAAAGTGGAACACCCATAGAAAACCAAGATAAAGACCGGAAGGACATACAGGCTCCACATAGAAGGCACACCAGCTGAGAATCAATCTGAAGAACCTCTTGGTATGAAGTGACAATGCTACCTTCTGCACCACTGCTCCACTCATGTTATTGAACGAGTCTAAAGAAAATATTATTTTATTAATAACAGAATTAAATACAGAAAAGGCAACGTTGTCACTAAATTTACATAATGAAGAGATATCTACTCTGGCCATACAGACCATGGCATAAACTGTATTAATACTTAAAACTATCATTTTATTTAGTGTAGGAAGACTGCTGTTTTGGATTGGAAAGTTACAGCCATGTTACAATATTACATAAAAAATACATAAATGTGGTCAATGGCTATCAAGACAGTATCAATGTTTTTCTGTGTTTATAAAGAGATGAATTTCATGGTACATCAATGTAAGCAGGAACTGGCAGAATATGACATTATTTCACTGGTAGAAAATTATTTCTGAACTAAAGGTGAAAGAATCACTTCTCGGACTGTGCTATATACTATACTTTTAAAAAATGATATGTGTTAACTTCAATCTCCAGTGACTGGCAACAAACCAAACATTTAGGAGTTTGTGTCTTTCGGCTTTTCCCGGTTAGGGGTCGCCACAGCAGAACTCCGGTCCGCTAATGATTGGCAGGAGAGTTTTACATGCTGGCTTGCCGAGCCTAACGCGCAACCTTCAACGAAGGAACGCCCATTCACGCATGTCGCCACACAGAAAACGCTCTGAGAATTGAACGGTCAATGTCTAACTGTGAGGCGACAACGCTACTGCAGCACCACCACCGCAGTTACAAACCAAACATCAAACATTTAGGAGTAAGGGACCAAAAAAATGCCTGGATATGTTTTTAAAGTGTTATATTTTGGATGTAAAATGCTTCCTCTGACACCATTTACATACACTACAGCAAGTTTGAAACATTAGGCAGAGGAACTATTTTACATCAAAAATATATAAAAAAATAATGTAGTAAAAAAATAAGTAAGTAAAAGACAACAATTTTACAGACAGCATGAATAAATAATATAACCAGGCAGATAACGGGAAGACAGAAATCATCGAAAACCAGGAAAGTGCCAAACACTTGTCCAGCCCAGAAGCTGTTGTTCCTATGGTAGAAGTAAGAAGTCAACATTTTCTGAGCTACTCTGGAGTGAATGAGTTAAATCTGACAGGTTTGGGTCATATATTTGAATAACAATACTTAATTCATCTTTGAACTTTTGAGGTCTTGCCTTATTTTCAGAAAGGTTTGACTATAGTGTGCAAATCAGTAAGCATCCAAAGTCTGTGGACTAATGCCATATGACCAGCAAGATGTGGTACCCGTATGAAGGGGTATAATGAATCTGCCTCTTTTTCTTCTTTTTCTGCAGCTTGTCTTGTTTTTGAATGAGTATGGTATATTTTCTTTTTATTTTGCAGTTCTACCCTGTCCTGTTTTTCTGGGCTCTCCTCACTGTCTGAGTTGGAAGGTAACCCAGAGAAAAGGGTGCGAGAAAGCTCAGGTTTAGGTGAGGGTGATGCTGTGTGCAAAGGTGCTGAAGGTGTAATACTTATTAAAGATACAGTTCACCATGGAGTTGTGGGAATTACAGAGTGGGACATAACCTGTCAAGGTGGGCAATGGGGGAAGAAAGGAAGCTGATCATCTTTCCCTCTTCACCTACTGCCTCATGTCCACTGTCTGACCCTTCTAAATCATTGAGTATAAATGAACAGTGTTACATGCTTTTACTGTACTTCCAAGTTCCATACCTCACTGCAACAATCTTTCATTTGTATCTTTTAACTCATTTACCATGGATATCTTTCGAAAGACGTGTAGAATGGGCGTGCCTTTGTTGAAGGTTGGGCGTCGAGCTGGCACCTCGGCACCCGTAAAAAATCTATTGCCAGTCATTAGCGGACCGGAGTTCCGTTGTGGCGACCCCTAAGTGGGAAAAGCCGAAAGAAGAACAACCAAGGATATCTTTTCCCTCTTGAAGGTTTCTATACACCAATCAGTATAATGATTATATTGATGAGATTTTACCTTTTTCCCCAGTTGTGTTCTTACGTTCAGTATTTTAGCTCTGTCAAAAGTACCATTTTCAGGGAAGCATAAGTCTGTGTTAGGCTTAGTTTTTGCCACTCTTTTATATACTGACAGGAATTTTCCCTATATTTACAATGCAGATAATAAGCTGGAGAACTAGCTGATGTTTCAGTAGTTTTACTGCCTGTCATACCCATTCTGTATTTCACTCTGTTTGTTTTGTTTGTTTGTTTTTTTCAAAGCTCTGTTACTACAGAACACACACACTCATACACATTCACTGCAGGGCCCCTACCTGCTATTTAATTCAGACTGAAACCGAATATTCAGTTATGTTGCCTTTTTTGGACTGAAACCCAATTCAGTCTTGTACCTGCGCCCCTCCCAGTCAATATACACTGCATTTGTCATATTGAGACCTCACAAGTGTGAATATTAACCTAATCACAGAATGCATTTACCAATTCAATAAAAAATGTACATGCAATCCAAAGTTGCAGTAACATCACTGAAACTCACAGCAACTCTAAAAAGACAAAATGTTAGTTAAAAGCACTTACTAAGTGTTTGCCGAAGAGATCCCTGCCACAGGCTTCAGACAGTGATATCAACTAGATAGTTGTTGTAAAACCTGGTTGGAAATCCCAGTCACTTCACCAGCTGAAAAGGAAATTTATTATTTTCTAATTCTTGCAGCTGTAAAGTTCAGTATAAGGATGTTCAGAGTTTCTGGATGCAAACACATTATTTATGAAAGCAGTATCATGATACAGAATATTTTAGTATAGAGAGATGCGACCATATGAACAGTTGTGAGTTTTTATACCTTTCTAACAGAAAAAAAAACAACTAACTTAAGTTCGTAAAAAGTTTAAAGCTGTCACAACTATGACAAAATCCATTTGTGCACATTCTCAAGGCTGGAAAGAATAAACACTGCAAAATATTTGGGAAAGAGGGCAGTTTGACAAATGTTATCTGTTCTTATCTAGACAAATTTTATGTGTTTACTTTAAACACACTTCTCTCCGCATTTGTCTCATGCAAAGAACAGGAAACAGGAAACATAAATATAGTAATGTCTACATAGCTAGAAGAAAACGTTTCCCATCTTTTTGCCAATGTCTTAAACAGGTCAAAGTTGTTGTGTCTTTCGGCTTTTCCCGGTTAGGGGTCGCCACAATGGAACTCCGGTCCGCTAATGATTGGCAGCTGATTTTTACATACAGAGTTGCCAGCCCTGCCGCACAACCTTCAACGAAGGTACGCCCATTCATGCATGTCTCCACCCAGAAGACGCTCTAGCTGAGAGTGGAACCGCACAGCGTCTTACTGTAAGGCGACAATGCTACCGCAGCACCACCACTGCAGTTAACGTGACCTTTGTTAAAAGAATTAATTGAGAGACACTGCAGCAAATTAAACTAGAGTCTTCAGAAATACAGACTATGCTCTACAATGGTCTTCACCCATCCTCATTAGGCTTTCATATATTGGCTAAAACATTGTCCTTCTCAAAGAACCTTTTTTTCTAGTCAATGTCAGTTTGACAAAATGTCCAACATCAAACCTACCGAATAACATCTAAAGGTGTTACTGCTCAATGCCAGGAGTCTAAACAAGGAGCTTCACTCCCTCCAAGCTGTCGTCACCTTGGGGAATACAGACATCTGTGCAGTTACCGAGACATGGTTTAAAGCCACAGGGTGTACCCAAGCAGAATAAGGCTTCAGTGCCTTCTACACATTTAGACCAGCAACCTCCCAGATAGGGACTAAAGGTGGAGTTGTCTCAGTCTACATCAATAACAAGTATACCTCTAGGTTGGTTAAATAGAATGATGCACTGGAGTTCCTTCACATCCAGATTACCATGGACAAAATCCCATACCATATCTTAGCAGGCTACAAGTCACCATCTATATTCCATGAAATCCATAGCTCATACTTAGCCTTAGTGGACTCACTCACCATTCAACCAAATGTCATACTAATGGGGGATTTTAATCATCCCTCTAAAAAACTGGGAATCCTACATGACCTGAAATTTGTAGGCATAGAGACTTCTAGACTTAGTAAGCACAAACACCCTGTACCAGATGGTGCATACACCTACCAGAGCTACAAACATATTGGACCTGGTACTCACAAATATTGGAGAACACTGAACCCCACCCAGTGTTGTGCCCACTCTGATAAGGTCAGACCGCAAAGCAGTCTTCTTTGAAATAATCAATTCTGTAACCCCAACAAACACTGTCACACTTAGGAATTACCTTTTATTAAGTGATAGTAACACAGCAGCCTATGCAGAGTTATTCATAGAAGTTCTGTACAGCCATGTCAGTGACTGCATAGAGGCTGCTGTGCCTACCAGAAGTAAGCCCAAAACTAATAAAAAAAAATAAATAAATAAACACCCTGGTAGAAGCCAAACTTAGACAGGTTGCACCATAAAAGAAGAAAAAAAAAGCCATAGCTAAAAGTAAGAAGTGTAACACCAAAAATGATAAAAAAAACTCTGTTATCAAACTGAATAAACAACTAAGAAGACTTAAGTCCTACAAAACAAATCCCAGGCCCAGGACAGCTGTAAGATGTGTGAAGTATCAAAGGCAGCATACAACAGTGTACTGAACTACTGGTAAATGGAGCCACATTCACAGAACTGAGAGATACAGTAACATTTCTGACTGACAAATTCATCTCCAACTCCCACCTTCCTACCCCAGCCACCCCCCAGGAAGTATCATCTAACATAACCCCTCCAACTGTCAGTAGGGAGCAGGTCTCTAAGGCCATGAATACATATTCAGTGGTCCCCTATAATATCCCTAGATGCTTCCTAAGCTGAAATATGATTTGTCAGAGCCACTGGAGTCACTATTCAACCATAGACTCTGAACAGGCTTCATGCCATATGGATGGAGACACACTTCTACAGCCATGGTGTTGAGGAAACCATGTTGAAAAGATCTGTTTTTCTGTTTGGCTTGACTTGCCAACTTGCCAGCCCATGGGAAATAAATGTGCTTACCATCTAGCAAACAAGCCAGCCAGCCAGCCATGAAGGTATCCAGCCAAGAAAACCAAAAGGAAGTCAGCCAGCTAGCTTGCAAGGAAGCCCGACAGATGGCTAGCTAATAAGGAACTAGTGCAAGAGGAGGAGAAAGAGACAGGATGAAAAACTAGCCAGCCAGCAGTAGAGGTGATAAATACAGTGGGAAGCCTGCCAGGTAATGGGAAGCCAGCCAGCCTACATCTATGTAAAGACTAGGGTGGTCCTATTCTGCTCTGTAGTGATCCTTCTACTAGGTATCCTTGTCTTACTTCAGATAGTCAGCCTTGATACAAATGCTACCCTCTTCCTCCTTCATGTGTTCCTTATCAGCTAGTTAACTGGTTGTCTTCCTTATGATAAAAGCTCACTCTTCCATACATTGCTTTGAGGGAAAGCTTAGTTTGTTTTTGCTTTTTTGTATTTTATACTGATTCATTGTCTTCTTCTGTTTTGTATATTGTGGTTTATTTTCTTTACACTATGTTTTACTTGTATTCTGCTTTAAATTTCATATTTAAAATAGGAGCAAGATCACAGCTGTCTCTCTTGTGGGTCACACAGCTATTTAAAGTTATTGGCCATCCCACTGTATCTCATACAGCCAAAATACAAAGTGCCCACCTCTTTCCAATCTGTCTTGCTCTTTTAAACCTAGTGGCACTCCACTTAGATTGCTAAAGCTTAGGTTACCTTCTCTTTCATATCTAGCTGCTTAGTGCACACTGAAACTCTTAGGTCATTAACCCATTTTTCCATCTACCTTTAAAATCTGCAACATCTTCAGGACCACATTCTGCCTGTCAGTAGTCATCTTGGGATTAGTGTTTCTGTTTTGCTGCTGGTGAGAGAAGGAGCATAAGGACATTATTTCCTGTTGACTACTGATCACCATAAAGCCTGAAAACTGCTGTATAGGTGCCAGCTTAGAATTTGTGGTTATATTTTGCTCCTGGTGAGAGAAGGAGCAGAGTGCATTGATTCCTGATTGCTTCTGATTGGGTATTGAGTATGTGTCTTAGACCTTCCTGATTGGTTGGTTGCTATTCAAGGCACCTACCAGGAAAAGGCTACAACAAGCCCTACAGTCCCTTGTGTCATATGGGACAAGATTCCTAAATCCTTCATCCATTAGTCGTCATCATCTACCTATAGTTTCCCACAAGTGTTTGGCAGTGCCCTGTATAGACGCAGACACTTTGAGTTGACATTCTTCCTTAAAAGCACCCTTGAAATTTCACCAATACCTACCTGCACACAGGGCAACTGGCTTGCAGTGCCAAGCACTGCCCCCAGAGTTGCAAACCAGATACTCTTGACAGTACTTCATATTCTCACTGCAACTGTCTATTCAATAAAAAAGGGCCTGTTGCTATGGTTATGAACTTTCCCACTAGCTTCTTTACCAGCTTGATGGATATGGGCATTTTGAGGCAGTGTAGACATTTCCTCATGTTTACTGACAACCAGTTAATTCTCAAAGAAACTGATATTAGATGTGAGAGATGTATTTACACAATGTCACTGGGCAAAGCTCTACCATAAAAGCACTCCTAATGACAAATAGGTTTTCAGTAGTACACACGCTGTACCCATCACACACAATTCAAAGTAGACACAGACCCACATATGCTAAGGTACTTAAATATAACCTTCCTAAACCCCAAAGACTTCCTAGATGAAGTACATATAACAAATACCCTCAGCAGCTCTGATGCAGTCTTTCAAAACAACACCCATGTCAACACATACAGCCACGTCTCATGGGGCCTTTGCTTCTAAGCCCATAAGGCAAGACACCACACAATCCCACATTCTGGTCATTGGAGACTCCTTTGTGAGGCACACTGATATCCCTCTTACCAGGCTGAGTAAGAAGAAAGTCACAGCCAATTGCTTATTGACTATTGGGATCTGCCACATTACACATGCATTCAGGTCATTGAACCACAAGTACCACTATGATTTGGTCAGAGTCCACACTGGTGCAAATGACCTGAGATGTAGGTCACTGACTGTATGAAGAGAGACATCATGGAACTCTTGGAATATGTGTCCCAGGCTGGTATGAGCCTAGTATTAAATAGGATTTTATCTTCTCCAAGGATGCTGCCAGTATATGAACAGAAGATAACTGACTTAGTTTCTGATGTCATTATAAGGGAGTGCAATATTTTTCAGTATGGAAGGAGATAGTCAACAGACCACGCTGCTTTTCCATGGATGGACGGCACCTCTCCCCTCTAGACTTTTAAATGTTAATTAAAACATTCTCCTCTCCCATAGTGCCTTTTTTAGCAATGCCAAACTGAAAGTACTTCTGACATCGCAAATCAAAACTAAGAAAATCTAAATGTGTTACTGCTCAATGCTAGGAGTCTAAATAAAAATGTCTACTCCCTACAAGCTCATCTCAGCCCAGAGAATTCTGACATCTATGGGGTCACTGAGACAGGGTTTAAAACCACTGAGAGCACACTGGCAGTGCAATGCTATAATGCTTTCCACATATTTAGACCAACTACTACACAGACAGGGACTATAGATGGAGGTGTCTCGAGTTACATAAAAAAATAAATGTACCTTAAGGTTGGTCAAACAGGACAATGCACTTCTACACATTCAAATCACCATAGGCAAAGTCTCATACCAATTCCTTGCAAGCTATACTTCCCCTCTGTGACCTAGGAAACCCATAACAGGTATTTAAGGTTATTGGTAACACTCACCATCCAATCCAATGCAATGTCCATGGCTGAGTTTAATTACCTCACGGTTAATTGGGAATTGTATATGACACCAAACATGTGGGCACAGAGATTCTTGTATTTTGTAAACAAAAAATCCCTGGACCAGATTGTCAGTAAACAGACCAGGGTTGCAAACATACTGGATCTGGTCCTTACTAATATGGGATAGTGCTGCACACCCCATGGTGTAATGTCTTCTGTGGTCTTCTTTAAAATAAAAAAAAACCTGGAACTCCAGCTAACCCTGGAATGGTCAGTAACTCCTCTTGAATTTTGTAAAAAAAAAATCCCTGGACCAGATTGTCAGTAAACCAACCAGAGTTGCAAACATACTTAATCTGGTCCTCACTAATATGGGAGAGTGATGCACACCCCATAGTGTAATGTCTTTTCTGGTCACATTTGAAGTAAAAATAAAACCTGGAATGAACTACTCTAATGCTAACTTTCTATTATTAATTGATGACTTAGTAAAATTTCAAATACCCATAAACTCTGAAAACACTGCTGCCAGCGAGCAGCTGTTCACAGAAACCTTAAACAAGCATGTTAATAGCCGTATAGAAGCAGCTATACCCACCAGGAAGAAGTACAGAACTAACTCAAAAATGAAGCCAACGTGGTAGAATTACAACATCGATAAGCTGTGTAACAGAAAGAAGAAAATCTTTGCAAAAATTAGGAGGTGTAGCACCCAGCAGGATAAAAGCACTCTCATCAAACTAAACAGACAATTCAGAGGACAAATAAAGTCTACCAAAGCCAAATTTTAGGTAAATTTTGTCTCCCAGGGCAAGGACAGCCATAAGACATTCTTTAGCTATAAAACCAATGCATTGTTCGTTTAACATTTAAGTACTGAAAGTCCTATGACATCACTATTAATTAATTTAAAAGGACATTGCCACAAAAATATTAAATATTCACATAAATAAACTGAATCAATTTTTATAATAAATCAAATTTGTGAATAAAACCTTGTATAAAAACTATTTGTGTTAACTATATATTTATATAATATTTATATAATATTGGCTCTTTCCTGTAACATAGTACTAAGGAAACATAGTCATTGAGACCTGGTGTAAACATCGCTGCCAGTCTAAATTGCCACTGGCTCTCTTTTTTTCTTTAATATGTTTTTCCAATCTCCCCCTCTTGGGTTAATATGTACTGTTTCCAAAATGCCAAACAAATATTTGTCAAAATTTTCACAACACAAAGAGTGTCTTTATAAAGCATTGGTGGTTTTTCTATTTTTTATATCATTCAGATGTTCATAAATTCTGTGTCTTAGCATACATTCCATTTTGCCTACATAAAAATATCCACTAGTAACACACCAAGCCAAATATACCACCCCTTTTGTGTTGCAATTACCCTTTTTAAAAAAACACTTTACTCATAAAACTGTTGTTTAACACTGCTGTAGATTCTTTCATTATGTATGTACAATATGTACGCATACCACATGGTCTAGTACCATGTTTGATCTCACTGTGATCATCTATTCTATATTCCAACAACTGCTTAATATTATAACCTACCTTGTTAACAAATTTAGGCTTAAAACCTACCTTTTCTAAAATTTCCTTTTTGGTCCTAAAAATGTTCCAATGTTTTACAAAAGCTTCCCGAACCAATTCAGTGTTTTTATTGTATTGTAAAATGCAAGCTTTAGAATAATTTCCATATCCTCCACCTTTATTTTCAACTGTTTGTTCCTGTATACCAGATCCTAATAGAGGTTTATATTGAACACCCCATTGTGTATATACTTCATGAATAATATTACCTACAAATCCCTGAGGGTAACCCCTCTCAAGAAACATTTGAAAAATGTTATTGAATTCTTTAATTAATTCTTCCTTGTGGGAGGTCATCCTAGCAACCCTAATTGCTTGTCCTTTAACTATGCTAATCTTTTGTCCCAATGGGTGTTCACTCTTGAAATGCAAAT
Source organism: Protopterus annectens (assembly GCF_019279795.1). Taxonomy (NCBI): domain Eukaryota; kingdom Metazoa; phylum Chordata; order Ceratodontiformes; family Protopteridae; genus Protopterus; species Protopterus annectens. The sequence continues at coordinate 767,557,383 of NC_056746.1, read as the reverse complement.
AAGCATTAAAAAAGGTATTTTTTCTATACACTAAAGATTTGAATTCTCCTTTTTCTTTCAAAATTGTTGTATCCAAAAAATTAATTGAATTTTTATTGTACTGATATGTAAATTCCAAAAAATTTGTTGTAGAATTTAAATATTTAATGAATTTGGGAATATCTGTTTCGATACCAGACCATGAAATAAAAATATTGTCCAAGTAACATAGGTATAATTTAATATTACCCCAATATGTATTACCAATAATGTATTTATCTTCCCATCCTAATAGAACTAGGTTGGCATAAACCGGGGAGCATGCTGCTCCCATAGGGACGCCTTTGATTTGTTGATAGTATTCACCTTCAAACCAAAGGAAATTGTTATCCAATACAATACTCATAAACTCACAAATTAGTTTTACCATATCATTCCCTAATTCGGAATGTGAAAAAAGTACCTCTTCAAAAAGTGTTAAACCTTCTTTATTTCTGAAGAAGTCTCATTTACGAGATGAAAGCGCAAAAATGATGTAATAAAGTCTGTATTTTAATAGCAATATACTCCGTTTGTCCATACAAGTTTCCGTTTTTTGTGGTTTTGACAACAGTTTAATTTTTTCTTTTTTCTTTGTTCATTGTACATTCTTTAGCTATGTCCACACCCTCACAGACAATACACAATTGCAATTGTGTGTGGTGCTCATTGTTAATGGAGCCACCTGTACTGAGTCAGAAGATATAGCAAACCTACTGGCTGACAAATTCATCTCCAACTTTATCCCTCTCCCTCCTCAACATCCCCTCAGGAAATACCATCAAATATAAATCCCCCTAATATCACTAGGCAGCAGGTCCTTAATACTCTGTCTAAGGCCAAAAACACTACATCAGTGGGCCCAGACATTTTCCCAGGATGCCTTCTAAATAGCATGAAACATGACCTATCAAGCTGTCTGGAATTGCTATTTAACTTCAGCCTCCAAATAGGCTTCATGTCTCATGAATGAAGAACAGCAGCTGGCATCCCTTTGCACAAAGGTGGGCCGTCTACAGACCCTGGAAAGTACAGGTCCTTAAGTCTTATATGCAGAGCCAATGAAAGAATTATAGAAATTGTCAGTAATGACATACGAAACCTCCATATGCTGGCCCAACCAAATTTATTTTCATCAGGGTCAGGTCTTGCCTACTCAACCTGGTGGACTATGAGAATGTCACCAAAGCAGTGGATGAAGGCAAAATAATTCACACTGCCTACCTTGACCTGACCAAAACATTTGGCACAATACTCCACTTGGGTTTTTTTGACAAATTCAAGAGGTTAGGTATAAACCCTATATGGTTAGGTATAGGAAAAATGTAAACCAGCTACTAAAACCCACCCAAAAGGCTACCCCCAAACCAACCACCCCTGACATTAACGTTCCCATGGAAACACAATTCATCTCCCACTTTGTGAACTCAACTCTATCCTTAGTATCACAGGACAGTTACTTCCTCACTACCCCCCCCCCCAACACAAATAACACTAATACAAGCTTTACCCTCAAAACAGTTTCCACCACTTCATTCAAAAGCATGCTCTCCAAACTAAAACCCTCATCAACAGCAGCTGACCTACTCCCCAGCTATTTCTTGAAACTCACAACAGATGCTATTGCTATCCCAATCTCCACTGTCATAAACAGATCAAGTGTAGAAAACTATGTGCCCAAACTCTGGAAAATATCCTATGTTACACCCATACATAAAGACGGGACCTCCATTGAACTTAATAACTACAGACCCATTGTTTTACTCTCCCCCCTGGCCAAGATCCTAGAAAAATGCACACCCAGGTGCTAAAATATCTCCTAGACAGCAACATCCTGTCACCTACTCAGCATGGTTTCAGACCTGCCCATAGTACCACTACAGCCCTCCTCTGCTTCACAGACACAGTAAACCATCTCAAAAATGAAGGCCTGCAAGTGTCAACTCTTTTTTTTTGTATATGTCCAAAGCATTTGACACAGTCTCGCACCAAATCCTGCTAAACAAACTAAACCAATATCACCTATCAAATTCCACTCTTACCTGGTTCCAAAGCTACTTAACTGACAGGTACCAACCTGTGAAATGGGAAAATTCTCTCTCTCATCAGCTGCCCATAACTATAGGAGTCCCACAGGGTTCTATCTTAGGACCACTACTATTAACAATCTTCACAAATGACCTCCATACCTCCACACAGCATGCATCTATCATTCAGTATGCAGATGACACTACCTTAATCTGTGCTGCACAAAACATTCTCACCCTCCTGCAAACAACTCGGCTAGCATTCTCTGATGTTGAAAACTACCTTACCAAAGCCCAACTTATCCTCAGTCCAAAGAAAACTCAGCTTATGATTGTTGCCAGTTCTAATAAAAACACTATGTCAATTCACTATCTACTCCACAAATGATACTCCAGTCACTCCAGTGGCACAGGCTAAGCTATTGGGAATAACCATAGACTCCCACCTAAAATTTGATAGTCATCTCAACTTAACTATTAAAAAGTACATGTCAAAGTGGGATCACTCTACCGTATCAAACCATTTCTTACCAACAACACAAGATCAGCCATTGCTTGCTCCCAACTTCTATCCACCCTACTCTATGCATCTCCCATTCTGACTAATCTCAACAAAACTGAACTAAGCAAAATCTTCCATTTTTTTTCCTGCTATAATAGAATTGTCCACTTTGCTGCAAATTGCTCATATAGAACTCATCACTGTACTGGTTTGAGACAGCTCCACTGGCTTGAACTGCCCAATTTCCTAACCTACAATCAGCTCTGCTTCTGTCATTCGATCTATTACCTCCACAATAAGTGTCCTGCTCTCAAAAACCTACAAAACAACATCACTCAGCCAAAAGGCCTCTTAGATCATCAAGCAAACTACTACTAGAAGTCACCAACAGCTACAATAGCTTTGGAGATGCACTATATAGTAGTTCAGTGGTTAAAAAATGGAACTCTGTCCCCACTAGCATTCAAAACACATCGTCCAAAGCCTCCTTTAAAGACCTCATCTGGCAACATCTCAAGCAAAGCTGGCAGTGCCATGATTGCTCCCCAGGCTAGTGAAAGCAGATAAGGTACACATACTAAACCTAGAGTACTTGATAATAGTTTTCAATCTTACTCACAAACACTGGCTAATCTACAGTGTATGTACTGTACCTGTGTACTATGTATGTATTCTACCTCTGTTCCAAATTTCAGCTGTACACCACAAATCTATTAATTATCTTTATTTTTAAATTAATATTTTTGAATTAATATTTTTTTGTTTGTTCTCTCCACTGTAACTGTTGATGTGCCGCATACCACTGTAAAAACATGTCTTTTGTAATTTGTGTGTATACTGATCATGTCTAAATAACTAAATGTGTCTGTAATTTTTCTATGTGGAGTTTTTCTCCCCAGGCCTCTGCTGAAAAAGGGCCTTTTTGGCTCAGTCAGACACCCCCGGTTAACAAATGTAAAGTAAATAAAATAAAATAAACCCTTATGTCACCCAGTAGATAACCAGCTGGCTCACAGACAGGACCCAGGAACGTAGAATTGGGGAGTCCACCTCTTCAAAGAGACCAGTCACAAGTGGAGTCCCTCATGGATTGGTCCTGAGACTGCTTTGATTTGGTAATTACTACTTTGAAGTCAAAACTGATGTCATTGGCCTCTGGCTGACTAACTTTGCAGATTATTGCAAATTAGGAGCAGTCATAGAATCCTCCATCAACACAAATGCTCTCCAGGAAGGGCTGAAGTAGAGAAATAACTGGTGTCATAACCATGGACTAAAACTAAATGCCCAGAAATGCATAGTAGCATCCTTTGGGAAGTCATCCACTCATGGTAACTGCCATATTAACAACACCCCCCTAAGAGCTGACCCAGTAGTCAGGGACTGGGGAACATTCATAGTAATCTTGTCTTTGACCATCACGTGTCTACATTAGTGAGATAATCATTTTATGTTATGCATCTTATAATTGAAGATATGGCATCTAGATTCAAAGAGATAATTGGTCCACTGTATTCGGCATTCATCAGACCTGTTATTGAGTACAGTGCCTCCTTTGGTATGTACCTAACCAGGCACATCCAGCAACTGGAAAGTCCATAGAGGTTGCTCAGTAAAAGATTACAGGGCATAAGTAATATGACCTGTGCAGTCCGCCTCAAGGCCCTATCCCTGTATTCTATCTCCTACAGGCAGTTAAGGGGAGATCGAGATCTATGTCTAGCTTACAAGGCATTGTCAGACTTCCACCATGATAGACCTCCTGCATATCTGAAAAATAAACACCAGAATTATCCATTCTAAAGGCTTAAAACTTTCCTCTGATGTAAATAGGGTGTGCTGGAGAGACAGTTTTATATCCGAGACACTGCCCCTTTTCTGGAACAGGCGCCCCATCCATGTGAAGCAGAGATCCTCCTTAGCTGGATTGGAAATTAGGAAATTCACCCCTTGTTTGGCACCTAAGTGTCTAATGGACAAAGGCAGCCTGTAAATGTTTCATCTCCCAAGCCCCTGCTTCTAAATGTTTCATCTCCCATGCTCCTGCTTACATTTTTCTAGGGTATCAGAACTTGTCAGAGATTTGGGATGCATGGCTAGTTTTAAAAAGGCCCTTGTGGTCATTAGCCTAGTACACACGTATGAAGCTATCAATTACATGATTGAAGTCCGTCTCATTTTTCAGCAAGGAGAAGCACAAAGGAGTTACCTCTGCAACATTTTGCCTCACCTAAGGACATTTCAAGGCACCACTGTGTTTTACTGTGAATGTCTTTAATTTCAGTTTTCTTTATATTCCAATATAAGTAGTGAATAGTATTTAATTATTATATATACTTTTAAAAGCTTTACATTACTTCATTATATGGGGATGCACACAGCAGTGGCACCTAACCCATAGAACCTTAGTGCCACAAGTACATAAAAAGAATTATCCTAAATAAATACCCCTACAGTTTCAACCTAAGTGCATGTAACTACAGGTAAAAAGCATCCCAAGTCTTAGTTCAACAGGAATTATAGAGAGAATTTTTACTTAATTTATTATTTTCTACTAGGGCAGTCCATCTAGTTAGTAACTAGTTTTGCCTCCGTACTTAGAACTGCACCTCACTCATTGGTTCTCGCAGGTTTAACTCTACTGCTGGTTTCTGCCCACTCTATTTCCCTACCCTACTCCCATTTCCCACCCATCCCCACTACTTCCTCATTTATACTTCTCTTGCTCAGTCCGCATACCACTATCACACATACCACTATCTACCAATCACAATAAGAATCCCTCTTTTCCTCTATATTGACTCTCCCCATAGTCATATGCACCTTTCACCATATCCTGTATCCCTTTCTATTCATGCTTCCTGCTTCCTGTCCTTTATACAACATCTAAGTTTCTTCACATACTACCACCCAACTGCAACATAATGGTTACTTTTATGTACACTTTACTAGTTCTCCCTACACTTATAACTTGCTTTCTTCTTTTTCTTACACATATGACTGCACTTCATGTAATTAACTTATATAATGAGAAAACAATTATATCAAGATGTACTAGTAATCATGTCCAGCATAAAGCTATTCTGATTTCTCTCACAGTATGTTTAGCCTACCAACTTCTAACTACACTAGATTTAAAATCCTTCTAATTTATCCGAAAATAAATGCAATTAAGTTCACAACTATATTCCAAAAAACTCTTAAATAAAGACTGTTCTGCATCCCTTTCTCTACCATTCCCCAGTGTGGAGATATCCACTAAAACCCTGGCCCATTAGCAACTACTCAGTCTTTCGCAAAGAAACTAGATTTTGTCACACTAAATTTATGTAGTATTTGTAACAAAATTACTGAATTCCCTACCTGGGTCTCACAACATACTCCCAATGTCCTAGCAGCCACTGCAAACTTAGCTCAAACCAAGCATAAAAGATTCTGAATTTCTACCACCTAGGTATAACATAATAAGGATATATAGTTTACACAAAAAAGCAAGAGGAAGTGCATTTCTCTGCCTAAGCAGCTATAATTTCACAGCCTACTCTAACCTCATTCCAATTTTCGGTAATGCTGAGTTAACTTATAACCTTCCTAAGAGTAAACAATCCTAAAAGTTTGTGCATTACTGTACTTTACATCTCCCTGATCAAAATATGCCTGTCATGGAGAATATCTTAAGTTGGATATCAAATACAATTTCTTATGAAGCTATTATCTTAGGTGATGTTAATATTAACTTGTTAAACCTAACAACTAACACCTCAACGACCAGCAGAAACCTCTATAATTTCTCTCAACTCATCTCTACACCAACTAGATATGACAAAAACTCCAACCAGGGCTCCATCCTCAATTGATTTTACTAAACATACTCTACTTAAACTATACCCAGTCAGGAACTCAGTCCGAGAGTCCTGCAGGAGCGTAAGAGCAAACTTATTTTGAGGGGCTTGCTTAAGCCTGAAGAGTCCCCGACTAAGCCTTCGTCGGGTAAACCCTCCAAGTCCACTAAACCATCGGCTCCCTGTTCGGAGCCATCACCGAGTGGAGCTCCTGCCTCCTCGTCGGTTCTGGCTGGAACCGACACTTCGAGACCTCAGTCGGCTCTGCTCCGGCCTTAGTATCGGAGCCTTCTGTGAGCCGAAAATGATCGAGGTCTCCCTCTTTGAAGTCCGTTCGTTTGGCTCCGAGGTCTCCATTACTACAGTCGGAGTGGAGCCATAGGTCCCACTCCTCTCGGTCCTCCAGGCTGTCTGATCACGACCTCAAGAGAGTGGTATGTAGGCTCTTAAAGTCGCAGGCACTGGCCCAAATGTTGACTAGCCCTTCTCAACAGACTGTGGCTATCCCTGTATCTTCATCAGTTCCTCCTCCGACTCTACCACTGTGTTCGGAGCCGGAGCTCATTGGGGCTCGAATCGTCGGAGCCGATACCACACATTTCGGCTCCCTCGTCGGCTCCGATCTCTTCATTGGTTCCGTCCATGGAGGGATCCGGGCGTCGAGAATCCCTCATCGGCTCCGAGGGGGCGAGTGGCATCGGACCCTTGTCCGACCCCATTCTCCCTCTTGGTGCCTCGGCGCAGGTGAGCTCAGCCCCGACATCGGCCTCGGAGTTGTCACTCTCGGTGCTGGGAGGGGTTCTCATCTCTTTGGAGTGGGGACCTTCCTCTCTGCCTGATAGGGGCGCCTTTGAAGTCATAAGGAGCGTACTGACTCCTGGGTCGGATCCACGATTGGCCCCTTCGGCTCCTCCCCCCATGGTGCCTGCTTCGGTCTGTGTCCACCCTCCTGACCCCAAGCATGGAGAACAAACGCTCCAGCTCGCCCCACTGGGGGTATCTTCCTCTTCCGAGGCCTCCCACAATCATTCAGAGGAGCCCCCTCGGAAGAAAACATGTAAGAGGAAACATGTTGACTCCCCCGAGTCTGACACCGACTTGGAGGATTTGGAAGGGTCCCCAAGGTCCCCCTCTGAGGATGTCTCCTTTTCAGACATCCTGGAGATCCTTAAGCAGAGGGGAATTGGACTGCCCTTAACCCTTCCGAGGATGAGTCGGTGTACCTGGACGTGTTTGGTTCTCACCCTTCCACCTCCTGGGTGTCTCCGCCTTTTGACCTGCTCATGGAAGTGGTTGCTCGGAAGGCGTGGACAGCCCCAAACTCAATGGAACCAACTCCCCATAGGCTCACTAAATTTATTACAGCCCCATCGGACAAACAGTTTCTAGCTAAGGGGGTCCCAGTTGATGCCATGGTGGTGGCAGCGGCCACTAAGAAGGAGTTGGCTGACCCTTCGGTGCCTGTACATCCTCCTAATAAAGAGTCTAGGACAATGGACAGGTACGGGAAGTGGATGTTCCCTTCAGTGACCTTTGCCATGCGGTCGCTGAATTATCTGTGCCATTTCACCCGACTTCAGAGGGATCTTCTCAAAGAACTGGGTGATATCTTTTAGGATCCATTGGCTGTGGGGTCTCAGGATAAGGTTAACTCCCAGCTGGCGACCTTAAATTCCATAGTTAACTCCTCCATGCAGCTCATTTCGTATGCGGACGATGTTGTGAGTAGGGCCGCAGGTACAAGCGTGGCTTTGCGAAGACATGCCTGGATGCGGTTATGTAACTTTGCTGACCCCTTTAAGGCGTCCTTCACCAATACCCCCTTTGATGGTTCGGCTTTGTTTGGACCACAGTTGAAGGATACACTTACCAGGTGTGAGCAGAAAGGCAAGACTCTCTCTGCTGTGGGAGTCTGTTTTCCTACTCCCTCCAGACCATACCCCAAAGGTCAGAAGAGTGGAAAAATGTGGTTTCGTAAACCCCAGAGAGTCGTGCCTAACACACGTGGTGAGTTTTCCTCCAGGGACAGATGAGGAAACAATAATAGACACCGCCCTAGGGTAAGAGGGGGATCCACAAAATCAGGGTAGCAGAGAATCTTTCTCTGACAAACCCTTCCAGCACCCCTGAGGGGCTGCCTGACTGTCCACCTTCGGAGGCAGTCGGGGGAAGATTGTCACTGTACCCAGAAGCCTGGCAACTCCTCACACAAGACCGATGGATACAGTCTGTCATATCCGAAGGTTACAAAATTCCCTTCGTCCGCACCCCTGTACAAACAAACAGATCCCTTCCAGATGTCCCACCCGCTCTAAGGGATCAAGCAGTACTAGAAATTTCAAAGCTGCTAGAAAAGAGGGCCATCCAGTCAGTCCCAGCAGACCAGCTGGGATCCGGGACTTACTCCAAGTTCTTTTTGGTACCAAAAAAAGACAGGGGACTGGAGACCCATTTTGGATCTCAGCAGATAAAACAAGTCTGTTCAAAGAACGAAGTTCCGGATGGTCATGCTCCAGTCAATTCTACCCTTCTTGGGTCAGGACAATTGGATGTGCTCCATAGACCTTCAGGATGCGTACTACCATATAAAAATGGACAGGCGTTCCAGAAGGTTTCTCCGCTTCTGGCTGGGAGCCAGTCACTATAAATTCAGAGCCCTACCCTTTGGTCTCACCACGACCCCCAGGGTGTTCACCAAATGCATGGCAGTGGTTACGGCTCACCTGAGACGATGGGGATTCCAGGTGTTTCCATATCTAGACGACTGGCTCCTTACTGCTTCCACCAGGCATCAGCTATTGCGAGCCAGGGACTATACCATCCAGACTTGCTCCGAGCTAGGTATATCAATAAATTTTGAAAAGTCTGCATTGTCGCCTTGTCAGTCTATAACCTTTATAGGCGCAGAATTAAATACAAAAGATCTATCTGCAAAACTTCCTCCAGACAGAATATCAGACATTCGCTGACATGTGCAGATCCTACTACAGTGCAAGACGATTCAGGCCAGATTTGTACTAAAGACAGTGGGTCTCATGGCAGCAACGATCATTTTAGTCCCCCTGGCTCATTTTCACATGCGGATCCACCAGTGGATGCTGTTTACCCAATGGTCCTTTCAACAACTTCCAATGTCCCACAGGATAATAATCACTCAAACATGCAAAGACCACCTGGCTTGGTGGATGGTCTCTCCTCTAGTTCTCCAGGGCAGACCGTTTGTTCTTCCTCCTCCTGTTGCCACGGTGACCACGGATGCCTGCCTGATCGGGTGGGAGGGGCATTTTCAGGGCAGGACTGTCCAGGGCTCTTGGCAACCCCTAGAGTACCACCTGCACATAAATGTCTTGGAGATGAGAGTGGTACTTTTAGCGTTGCAAGCTCTTCAGGACTCTCTACCTACCGAGACTATTGCAGTTCAGACAGACAATATGTCGGTAGTCTGGTACATCAACAAGCAGGGCGGAACCAGGTCCTATCCCTTATGTCGAGAAGCAATCAGACTCTGGCAGTGGGCATTCTCTTCCCAACGGTTTCTGATAGCAATGCACATCCCCCGGAAGTCCAACGTCATAGCAGACAGGCTAAGCAGAGCCATTCTCATGCTTCACGAGTGGTCTCTCAATCAGTTAGTAGTGGACAAGATTTTCCGCAGATGGGGTCAACCTTGCTGCGACCTTTTTGCAACCCCTCTCAACAGCAAGTGCGAAGACTTCTTCACTCTCTTTCCCCTCCCCGGCCATTCCCCCAGAGACGCTCTAGTACACGATTGGCCCCGGGGTCTCCTATATGCATTTCCGCCTTTTCCCTTAATTCCCAAACTGATTCAGAAAGCGACCGCTTTGGGTTCCAGGATGATCCTCATTGCCCCTTACTGGCCTCGACAAATTTTGTTCCCATTCCTGCATTGTCACCTACTGGAGCAGCCATGGAGTCTGGACCCAGTGCCAGACATGTTGGTCCATCAGTCGGGCGGGCTGCACCAATCCCTTCAATCTCTCAACCTCACAGCTTGGTTGCTCCACTTCCAACCTTAGCCAGGCTTCTGCATATTTCTCAGCCAGTGCATGAAGTCATCCTTTCTTCACACAAATCTACTACCAGAAAAACCTATGCTAGTAAGTGGAGACGTTTCTCCTTCTGGGCATAGGCCAGAAATATAGATCCTTTTACATCCCCTGTCCAGAGTGTTCTGGATTTTTTGGCAGAGCTTTTTCGAGCGGGCTCCTCTTCTGCCACCATTAGAGTCTAATTGGCTGCTATCGCTAATTTTCACACTGGCCTGTCAGAGACCAGGATCATGTCCCATAAACTTTGTAAAGCCTTTCTTAAAGGGACTGTTTTGCTGAGGCCTCCAATTAGAGATCCCCCGTCTTCGTGGGATTTGAATCTGATATTAACTTCCCTGATTCTCCCTCCTTTTGAACCTGCGGCCACCTGTTCCTTAAAATTACTCTCCTGGAAGACTCTCTTCTTAGTAGCTATCACCTCAGCTAGAAGAGTGTCGAAACTTCAAGCCTTCTGTATTCGTCCTCCCTATCTTGTTTTTCACAAAGATAGAGTTTCACTCAGAACTAATTCTTCCTTTTTACCCAAGATTCCTTCTGAGACAAACCTGTATCAGGCCATTGATCTTCCTGTCTTTTTTCCTAACTATTCAAACAGAGCTGAACAAAAGCTGCATTATTTGGATGTTCATAGGCAATTACGTTTTTATTTAGATAGGACAAAACAAACTAGGAAGTTGGACCAACTCTTCCTGTCCTATGCTGAGGGCAAGCAGGGCCTGCCAGTGTCTAAAATATCTTTATCTAGATGGTTGGCCTCTATCATTTCCTTCATTTACCAACTAAGACATAAAAAACTCCCTACAAAACCAAACGCTCATTCCACCAGAGTGTTAGCTACGTCAGTAGCTTTTCAAGCAAGACTTCCAATGGAATCTATTTGTGCTGCAGCCACATGGGCCACTCCTCATACCTTTATTTCTCATTACAAGTTGGATATGGCCTCCAGGAGTCGGGCTGAGTTTGGTTCCACTGTGCTCAAAAGTCTGTTCCGATGAACCACCCAGGCCTAAGGTGCTAGGGACGCTGTCCCATCCAGCAAGAATGAAGGTGAGCTTGACAATTTAACATTAAGAAGTTTTGTACCTACCATAATGTTCCATGTTAGTTGTCTTCTTCTCGTCTTCTTTCTTGCATCCCACCCACCATCCCCCTAGCCTGGACACACCAAGATGAATCCTTCTGAGGCCTTATTCCTCTGCTTGACTATTTCCTAGGTTATGTCCTCCTCCGTTGTTACCACTGTAGGTAAACTTTATAGTAGGGACAGGGTGTCTCCATGGTGTTAGCTCTACCAAACGAGATCTGGGTATCTGACGCCTAGCATTGTGGGATATGCGGAGGGCCTCGAACCAGTAAATAGCTCTCGAGCTTTAGTATAAGGCCGAGTCGGAGCCGAGGATCAGCTCTGAACTCCATCCACCAAGAAAGAAGGTGAGAAGAAGACAACTAACATGGAACGTTATGGTAGGTACATAACTTCTTATGTTAGGATGCTGTTTATTGACTTTAGTTCAGCATTCAACACAGTTATCCCACAACAGCTAATTGAGAAACTTGTCCATCTAGGCATCAGTAACCACATGTACAACTGGATACTGGACTTTTTTTTATTTAAAGACCACAAAAAGTATGAGTGGGCAAGAATTCCTCAAGAAACATCACAATTAATACAGAAGTACCCCAAGGATCTGTGTTGAGTCCACTATTGTTTACCATACTCACCCACAACTGCATAGCCAGATTTAATACCAATCATATCCTGGAATTTGAAGATGACACCACAGTTGTGGACCTCATCAGTAATGAAGATGGAGCATACAGGGAAGACGTGAATCTACAGATTGACTGATGTGCTGGGTACAACCTTGATCTCAATATCACCAAAACCAAGGAGATCATAATAGACTTCAGGAGAACCCATCCAGCTTACTCTCCACTCATGATTAATGGAGAGAGGGTGGAAATAGTAAGTAGCACAAAATTCCTGGGAGTCCACATTGCAGAGGACCATTCCTGGTCACTAAACACCAATCACATAGTCAAGGAAGCCCAACAATCTCAGCATTTTCTGAGGAGTTTAAGGAAAGCTAGTCTTCCACCCTCTATCCTTATCACCTTCTAGAGGGGTGCTATAGAAAGCATCCTAACGAGCAGCTTCACTTTGTGGTATGGGGGCTGTTCAGTTCATAGGTTCATAGGTTTATACTAGGCTATCTGCCCTAAGGCATTTATAAGCCTAGCCCAAATTTTTGTGGCTTACGCTACCCCTTATATGAAAAAATACTGTGCCCATTAGTTTGTTGTGCCTCTGTCCAGCAGTGACACAGAGATGATTCCCGGGGTAAACCTACGATCTCCCATCCACAGGTCAAGATTTCTCTTGAACAGAGCCAGCGAGGTGCTCTGCCTCACATGGACCGGGATTTTATTCTACAGCATAAGGAGTCTCTGAGTGATAAATCTATCCCTCCAGCACGTCCTATTTATATCCGTGCTAAGGTTTAAGTCACTTGCTCTAGTGGTTTTGGTGGATTTGGATTTTTTGAGGTGGAGCATGTCCATTAATTCCGGGTTGGACATGGCCTTGTATGTCAGGCACATGTCACCTCTGAGCAGACGGTATGCGACTGAATAGAGCTGGAGTTTCTTCAATCTGGCAGCATATGACAGATTTTGGAGTCCCTTTATCCTTTTGGTGAGGAACTTTTGGGGTCTCTCCAATTGCTGCAGATGTCGGGTGAGATACATCCCGAATGGGGCATTGTACTCGATCATTGGTCTGATAAGTGAAGAGTACAGGGAACAATGACCTCACTAGATCTGGATGTGAATCCCTTCATGATCAGGTGGGCAATGTAGAAGGTCTTTCTAACCACTTTAGCAATGTGAGTGTCAAAGAAAGGCCACTGTCAACCTGGGTCCCCAGGCCCCTGATAACCTCTTCTGTGCTTAGTGGATTGCCACCTATATGGTAGCTTGGGGTTACCTTGTTTTTCCTGAAGGGTATGACTATACATGTTTGGGCGTTTAACTTCAGGCCATGGCTCTGGCACCAGCTATCTGTTTCCGTGAGTCCCTTCTGAAGGATATCCGTGTCCGATGCACTTTCCACTATGGCGCCCAGTTTGCAGTCGTCTGCAAACTTTGTCAGCCAAAGTCCTCCCATGTTGGCCTGTACTTCTGAGAAGTAGATGCCGAACAATAGGGTGCCAAGGACCGAGCCCTGTGGGACACCACTTGTGACCGGCTTGGAGTCTGACATAGCGCCAGCAACTCTAACCCTGTGGGTTCTGTCCTTAAGTCAGTTTGCAACCCATCTTGTGACATATGGGTTTACATTTAAGCTGGTAAGTTTTTCTACAATACCCGAGTGGGGTATTGTGTTGAAAGCCTTTGCAAGGTCAAGGTAGGCTGTATGGACTGCCTTTCCCTCATCAATGGCCTTGGTGACTGTTTCGAAGAAGTCGACCAAGTTCAAAAGGCATGATCTTCCCTTGACGAAGCCAAACTGGGTCGGGTCCAAAGTCTGCAAGTCCCCTATATCTTTGTTTATGAGCTCCATTATGATCCTCTCCATAGCTTTGCAGACTAGACTTGTTAAGCTTATGGGGCGGTAATTACCAGGGTCCGTAGAGGCACCGCCTTTGTGGAGTGGGACCACAGTTGCCGTACGCCACTCCTTGGGCACGTATCCTGTGGTAAGGCTGAGATTAAACAGCTGCTTTATGTGCGGGTTTAATTCCTCATTTAGCTCATTTAGTTGCAGATCAAAAAGCCATACAGAGGGTAGTGAAGGTTGCTGAGAGGGAATAACAGGGTCCAACTTCCCAGCGATACATGGTCTGTATAAGACACGTTACAACAGGGCCACGAAAATAGCCAGTGATCCTACATACCCTGCCTATGGTCTGTTTACAAGCTTGTCATCTGGCAGACAATACCACAGCATGCACTGTAAACAACCAGGTTAAGGAACAGGTTCTTCCCACAGGCAATTAAGTTCTTGAACTCTGGAAGCAATCTCAGTAATGTTAGTGACTGACATGGTCTTGTGTCGGTCAAACCATTATGGTGCAAAAGAAATTATGAGATGCTACCTCATAGTTATTTGTTTACAATGTCAATCAAGTGCAATATTTATCTGCTAGCTATTTTAACATAAGAATGCAATAAATAAATGCACAATAAGCAATCACTCAGCTGTTAAAAACTGTAGACATAGTAATTTGTAGAAGTATGTAGTAAAATAACAGTCTAACTTAATGTTATGTACGTTGCATGTGCTGTATGTAATTTGTATGTGTGTGTAATTGTCATATCCATATTGAGCCTGATGCATGCAATTTCATTTAGGTTACCCTTGTGGAGTCTAAATGACAATAAAGTTCACTTTGACCTTGGTTTGACCTAATCTTATATTGGGTACGTATGGGTAGGCTTATAAAGACCTTTGGATCAGTAGCTCAGTAACCACCTATGGAGCTTTTCTCCCTGGGCTTCGCTGAAAATGGATTCTTTTGACCCAGTCAGACTTTCCCTGTAAACAGATGTCAATAAATAAATAATAAATAAATCCCCCCGCAATAGGACGGGCAATAGATCCCAGGAACTACAGACCCATTTGTCTGACTAGTAAGCCAAGCCACTGAAATAATTATCATGGAAATGATTAACAATGACACAGGAAACCTTCAGGCAATGGATCCCAACCAGTATGGTTTTCTGAAAAAAGGTCATGCCTGCTGAATCTAGTGAACTTTGATAAATTCACCATCGTAATGGATGAGAACTAAACTGTGCATACTGCCTACCTTGACCTAGCTAAGGCATTTGATACAGTACCCCACTTTGGCATTGTAAATAAACTCATGGAATTAGGCATTATATTATTATTATATTATTATTATTTATAGCCAGCTGGTTCACCAATAGGAACTTGAAGGTTAGGATTGAAGAGACCCTCTTCACAAAGAGGTGGGTCACGGGGAGTTCCCAGGGCTCTGTGCTGGGTCAGCCCCTGTTCTTCTCAGAAGTCAAGGCCAGTGTCAAGGGCCTCTGGCTTACCAGGTTTGCAGATGATTACAACCTAGGAGAAATCATAGAAACCCCCTAGGATAGTAACGTTTTACAGGAAGGTGTAACACAGACAAATGACTAGTGTCAAACCCATGGCTTAAAACTCAATGCCAAGAAATGCAAAATAATACCTTCTGGGAAGTCTTCCACCCTGGGAAACTACCTCATCCATAAAATGCCCATAAAATTAGACACAGTCTAGGATGTAGGGATTTATGTAGATAACAGCATGACATTTGACCAACATTTGTCTAAGATAATAAGACAGTCATTCTTTGTCACTCAGTGTATATGTAAGGGCATGGCACCTAGGTCCAGACATGTCATCATGCAACTATTTTCAGCCCTCATCAGACTCATCATTGAGTGCAATGCTCCGTTGGGTATGTACCTGGTCAGGCACATGCAACAACTGGAACACCCTAAGAGGTTCCTCACAAAAAGAATACATAATTAATTCCCTATTCAGGATTCTGGCCAAGGCTCTTGCCTCCCCCATTGAGCCCTTTTTAGGCAGTGTCCGACAGACAAATCTTCCAACATAAAAGATCTGTCAAAAAGCAAATTGAAGGTCATGCTTCTTAACGCTGGGAGCCTTAACCTGAAAATGCATTCACTGGAGGCTTTCCTAGCACTGGAAGATGCTGACATCTGTGCAGTCACGGAAACTTGGTTCAAGGCTGCTGAGAGCACCCCTGCCTTACCAGGCTATACCTCATGCCACACATTCTGACCCCAAAATGAGGTCGGGAAGACAAAGGGTGGTGGAGTTTCTGTTTTCATTAAAGACAAGCACACCTCCAGACTGGTTTGCCAGCATGATGCACTAGAACAGGTGCAACTGACAATTAGAAAGACACCTATCCAAGTTATAGCCAGCTATAGACCCCCCCCTCCATGACTCAGGACACCCACTCCTCCTACCTGGACTTACTTGAGTCCATCAAGGTACCCCCTAACACCCTGATCCTTGATGATTTCAACTACCCCACCATAAAACTGGGTGAACTATTCCTGCTCTAATGCACTAACCCAACGATTCTTTGATTTCATCACTTGTAATGCGCTAGACCAGCTTGTCTCATCCCGCACAAGGGGAGATAGCATTTTACACTTGGTTCTCACCAACATGGGTGACTGCTGCACCACCCCCATAGTAAGTTCTTCACTGGTGAAATCAGACCATCAGTCTGTCTCATTTGAAGTGACTATTTTGTCCAACCCCCCCCCCCCAGCCGTAACCAGGCTAAAAAACTTCTCAAAAACTGACTGCAACCTTCTAAGGGAGGGTATCAGTAGGTTCACACCACCGCTCCCTCAGAGGATGCAGACAAATATGCTGAACAGTATGCCAGTGCAGTATACAAGCACCTGTACAACTGCATGGACTCAGCCATACCTAAAAGAACTAAAACCCGCTCCTCAATGAAACACAAACCTATGCAGTGGACATACTGTATCAACAGGCTTTACAACAAAAGGAAGAAACTGTTGTCCAAGGGTAAAAAGACACACATTCCCAATTGGAAAAACTCCCTCCTTAGCCTCAACAAGCAAATCAAGTCACTAGTGAAAACCTCCAAAGCCAGTTATGAATCGAAACTAGCCTCCAAAACAAAGGCTAAACGCAAAGCCTTTTTCAGTTACATCAGAAACCTCCATGGCAAAGCCCAGGTTTGTTCCGAATTAGTTCTTAATGGTGCCACTTACACTGATCCTGTTAGCTTAGCCAACCTGCTAGCAGATACGTTCAGCGCAAACATCACCCCCCTGTCCCCCACTAAAGGCCCATTCGGCATCCCCGATACTTGCCCTGCACCTCACATCTCCGTAGATAAAGTATTAAAGGCCCTATCCAAGGCAAAGAACACAGCTTCTATGGGACCTGACAGTATCCCAGGCTGTATTTTGCAACATCTCCATCAAGAACTAGGCTCGCCATTGAGAACCCTATTCAACCATAGCCTAAGTACAGGCTTCATTCCAACAGAGTGGAGAACTGCCATTGTCATCCATTTTCAGAAAGGTGGTGCCACTGCTGACCCTGGTAACTGTCGCCCCATTAGCTTGACAAGTCTGATCTGTAAGGCCATGGAACGTATTATTATGGACTTCATAAACAAGGACACAGGCAATCTCCAAGCACTTGACCACACCCAGTTCGGATTCGTCAGGGGCAGATCTTGCCTGTTGAACCTGGTTGACTTTTTTGAGACAGTCACCAAGGCACTGGATGAGGGAAAGTCAGTACACACAGCTTACCTTCACTTGGCCAAAGCCTTTGACACAATCCCCTACTCGGGCATCATCGAAAAGCTAACAGAACTTTGTGTAAATTGCTATCTCATCAGGTGGGTGGCCAGCTGGCCCACTGATAGGACCCACAAGATCAAAATAGGTGCCACTATCTCTGATAGCAGACCTGTCACTAGTGGTGTCCCCCAGGGATCTGTCCTGTGACCCCTATTGTTTGGCATCTACTTCTCAGAGGTCCAGGCAAAGACACAAGACCTGTGACTGACCAAGTTTGCAGACGACTGTAAGTTGGGAGCTGTCATTGGCTCCCCAAATGATGTTAACATAGTTCAAGAGGGTCTCACGGCAACAAATGACTGTTACCAAAGTCATGGCCTTAAGTTAACTGCAAAAAAATGTCTCATCATACCATTTGGCAAAAACACAACCCTTATTGATTACCACATTAGAGGAAACCCCTTAAGCACACAACCTGTGGTGAGAGACCTGGGTACACAAGTTGATGACAATCTCACATTTGACCATCATGTAGTGGCAGTGGTCAGAAAAGCCTCTTCATAGGTAGGTACTAGGCTATCGGCCCTGGGGCCTGTACAAGCCCAGCCCAAACGGTACCCTGGCTTTTGCCAGCCAAGAAAATTATTTTCCTGTGCCACTGTCGAGCAGAGCTTCAGAAGTGATCCCCGGGGTGAATTTCCTATTTCCAATCCAATCATCAAGATTTTTCTTGAAGAGTGCTAATGAGAGTATGGGAAGTCTCTGGAACAGGAATCTATCCCTCCGGCTTGTTTTGTTTATTGTGGAGACAAGGTTTAGGTCCCTAGAGTGTGTAGCTCCGAGGGATTGGGATTTCTTTAAGTGGAGCATGTCCAACAGCTCTGGGTTTGACATAGCTTTGTATGTTAGGCAGAGATCACCCCTGAGTAGGCGATATGCGACGGAGTAAAGCTGGAGTTTTTTGAGACGGTCTGCGTAGGGCATCTATTTGAGGCCAGTAATCCTCTTTGTGAGGTATTTCTGCGGCCTTTACAGTTGTTGTAGATGTCTTGTGAGGTACATACCAAAAGGGGTGTTGTACTCTATAATGGGTCTAATGAGTGATGAGTAGAGGGGAACAATGACCTCTTTTTTTCTGGATGAGAAACCTTTTGTGATGAGGTGTGCCACATAGAAGGATTTCCTGACTAATGTGGCGATGTGATTATCAAACGAGAGACTACTGTCCACCTGTGTCCCAAGGTCTCTTATCACACTTTCAGTGTTAAGTATACTACTGCCTATGTTGTAGTTCATGGGTACAGAGTTTTTACCAAAGGGGATAACAATGCACTTTTTGGCATTGAGCTTGAGGCCATGGCTTTGATATCAGGCATCTGTCTCAGTGAGCCCTTTTGTAGGATGTCCACATCGTTAGAAGTTTCAGTTATGGCTCCTAGTTTGCAGTCATCTGCAAACTTCATTAGCCAAAGACCTTCTGTGTTAGCCTATACTTCAGAGAAGTAGATATCAAACAGGAGAGGACCCAGGACTGAACCCTGTGGTACTCCACTTGTCTGAAGTCGGCTTTGGAGTCTGCTACTTTCACAGTGTGGGTTCTGTCAGTGAGCCAGTTGGCAACCCATCATGTGACATAGGGATTTATACCTAGTTTAGTGAGTTTATCTATAATTCCAGAGTGGGGGATGGTGTCGAAAGCCTTGGCAAGATCTAGATAGGCTGTGTGAACCACCTTACCCTCATCTATGGCTTTGGTGACTACTTCATAGAAGTCTATCAGGTTTAGGAGACATGATCTGCCTTTTACAAACCCGAACTGGGTGGGGTCCAGAGTTTGGAGATTACCAATGTCTTTGTTCATAAGTTCCATGATGATACTTCCATGGCCTTGCAGACCAGGCTTGTCAGGCTAATGGGGCGGTTGTTCCCCGGGTCCGTAGGGCCTCCCCCCTTGTGGAGTGGGATAACCGTTGCTGTGCACCATTCAGCAGGCACAAAGCCTGAGGTGAGGCTATGATTGAACATGGTACTTAGGTGGGGTGCCAGTTCGTTCTGTAGTTCATGTAGAACGCAGCCTGGGATGTTGTCTGGTCCCATGGATGCTGTGTTCTTGATTTTGGAGAGTGTGTTTTTTACCTGTGCAGCCGTGATTACAGGAACTTTACATTCTTACAGTATAGAGATGGGCTATTTAGGGGGTGAGAGGGGGGTAAAGTTAGCACTGAACCTATCTGCCAGGATGTTGACAATATCAGTTGGGTCTGTATATTTAGTGCCATTGTGCTATAACTCAGAGCAGATCTGAGTGTTGCCATTGAGATTCTTGACATAGTTGTAGAATGCTTTGTGGTTGTCTTTAGAATCAGTGGAGATTTTGTTTTCGTAACTAGCTTTGGAGGATTTTATCAGGGATCGCAGCTTCTTACTGAGGCTGACCAGGGAGCTCCTCCGCTCATGGGATTTTACTCTCTTTTGCAACAGTTTCTTCCTTTTGTTGTACAGTTTGTTTATGGCAGGGGACCACCAGATTGGCTTCCTTTTTTTGGAGGATAGTGTCTTGGTTCTGTTTGGGATAGCACGATCCATGCACTCATGTAAGTGCTTATAAAGTGCAATTGTGTAGGATTCAGTAGTCGTAACTGTATTGTCCGTCTGCATGGGTGTCATGAAGTTCACCACTTCTGTCTTAAAAAGCATTAAGTTGGCTTTGGAGAAAATTTTTACCATGGTTTCCTTAATGGGGGGTGGGGGCAGGATGTGGATATCTAGGGTAATTAGCTTATGGTCGGATCGGACCAATGAGGCGTTGACTTCAGGTGTGGAACACCGGTCACTCATGTTGGTAATGACTAGATCTAGGATATTGTTGCCCCTGGTGGGGGTGTGAATAAGTTGATCCAGGGCATTGGAGTTTATGAATTCCAGAAAGCGTTGAGCGAAGGAGTTGGTACATGAGTAGTTTTCCCAGTTAATGGTGGGGTTGTTGAACTCGCCCATTAGGGTGTTTGGTTGAACCATAATATTTTCCAGTACATCAAGAAAAGAGGAGTGGGAATCATGAGGCATGGTGGGGGATCTGTAGCAAGCTACAATTTGGATTGCAGTTTTGCCCAGGGTTAGTTGCACTTGGATAACCTTGGCTGCATTATGCTGAGCAACTAGCCTGGAGGTGTGGATATCCTTAATGAATATGGACACACCTCCACCTTTGGTGTTCCGGTCCAGGATACATGGTGAAAAGTGTGGTATGAGTTATAGAGGAGACAGACCACTTGTTAAAACCACCAAGCGCGTTTTTTATTTAATAAACAGTAAAATATGTAAGCGCTTTCGTCTCAGTATTCTAAAATTACAGAGACTTCATCAGATACAAATTTTAAAACAGCCCAGTTTGTTTTAAACCCTGTAAGGATGACATCATATCCTGAAACAGACTTAAAAAGTTTAAAGCAACAGTATATCCTAAAACAAAGTCAGATAGCAGCAGTATTCAAGTTCAAAAAATATATTATATATCATAGATAGTTTAAAAAAATTTAAACAATATAATAAAACCAATTTTAAGCATGAAAAACACTAATGTAGTACAAACATTAGAAAATGTCTAACAACTACAGGATTCAACACTATTAATAATAATAACAGTGAAACTACAATATGTGTATCAACTACACCGAAGTCCTACGAGAATAGTTTTTTAACAACATTTAATAGGGAAGCAAATTACATAAAGAATATTTTCACTAAAAACTGGGAGTTTATTAGGAATGACAAAGTTATGAGGGACATTTTAGGAGAGGCTCCCATTTGTGTATACAAGAAAGGACATTGTTTAAAAAAACATATTCGAGACACAGAAAGGTGAGCAGTATAAAGGGTTTATGCACAGATGTGGTAGGTGTAAATTTTGTAACATTATTATTGAAACAGACAAAGGTGTGGAGATTAACGGAACAAATGGTTTACTATCATAAATTCGAAAGTAAAAATAAATAATGTCTTTATTTTCGAATTTATGCATCGAAAATGAACATTTTCGAATAATAGTAAACTCGAAAACAAGGGTGTATTGTCGAAAATGTTGCTTGCGACATTTACGGCGATACACAGCACACCCACCCTTCCCATAATCACCTACCTACCTAACCGAACACACAGTTATGCAGGGGGGCTGCGCCCTGCCTGTGGGGCTGTGCCCACCCCCTAACTTAATATTCCAACTCCGAGATCGCACTACAGTGAGGAAAGGGATGCATTTCCCTAACCGCACTGTACCACGATCCCCTCCCATGACCGAAAGTTAGAACTGCGAATGCACAGTTCATTCGCAATGCAAACCTTCGCTCATGTCACCTGCCGTAATATGAAGTATTCGAACATCTGATGTTCGAATACTTCATAGCTGTGCAAATGCACGTCGACATAATGATAGCAAACCGGAACAAATATCTGGGTTAAAGGCAAATTTACATGCTCTACAGAGAGGGTCGTTTATTGTGCTGTTTCTGTTTCCTGCCCATGTTTTTATGTGGGCAAGACTGAAAGAAAATTTAAAACCAGAATTAGTGAACATCTTAGACACATACGAGATGGCTGGGAAGGTAATGCCTTAGCGAGACATATTACAGGGTTTCCACAACATGAATTTAAGTTCATTATATTGGATTGTGTGGTACCTAGAATTCATGGGGGGGCATGGCCCTACATATTAGAAAAATTGGAACTCGCATGGCAGTTGAGACTGAATTCCATGTACTGGGCAGGACTGAATGACAACCTGTCTATTAGTAGCCTTTTAAAATTAAAAGCCCTTATAAGACATTGAACATGTAGTAATAGGGTATGTGAAGGTAATAGTGTAGTGGTTATTACACTTGCCTCATATGTAAAAGGTTCTGGGTTCAATTCCTAGTGGAAGCTGTTCATTTACCTTTCATTATTTTTACTGTTTTACAATTTTATTTGTTTATCTTTTATTAGCACATTTACTGGGGTAATAGAATGCTATAGTTAATTATATTATATTAAATGGATTGGTTTTATTATATTGTTTACATTTTTTAAAATATCCATGATATATAATATATTTTTGAGCTTGAATACTGCTGCTATCTGACTTTGTTTTAGGATATACTGTTGCTTTAAACTTTTTAAGTCTGTTTCAGGATATGATGTCCTCCTTACAGGGTTTAAAACAAACTGGGCTGTTTTAAAATTTGTATCTGATGAAGTCTCTGTAATTTTGGAATATTGAGACGAAAGCGCTTATATATTTTATTGTTTATTAAATAAAAAATGTGCTTTGTGGTTTTAAGAAGTGGTCTGCCTCCTCTACACTCATTTTTGTGGATTTATTCGTTGAATTGGTTTTGAATTCTTTCGTGGTATGAGTTATAGCCTGGTAGTGCAAGGGTGCTCTCTGGAGCCTTGAACCAGGTCTCAGTCACTGCACAGATATCGATGTTCTCCATTTTAAGGAGTGCCTCGAGTGAGTGCATTTTGAGATTTAGACTTCTAGCATTGAGTAGCATCACCCTCAGTTTTTGCTTGCCTGTTCCTGTTACAGTGGTGAATTCGTCATTTGAACCTTGCCTAAAAAAGGCACTATAGGGGTGGCAAGAACCTTAGCCAGTATCTGGAATCCCAGGGGTGACAGGTGCAGGCCATCTCTGGCAAAGCATCATGGTCTGTCGACCATGTCATCCCAGGCAGACAGATACTGGATCCCTTTAGAATGACACCAGAAACTTAGCCAATTGTTGAAGTCAGTCATTTTGTCCTTGTACTGCGGCATCATTCTGGGTGATGGCAGAATGCTTCTCAGGGCTAGGGTCATACCTGCCTGGGTTACAAGATCGGAGAGCTCTTCCATGTCTCTCTTCATGTAGTTCAGGGAGGTACATCTCAGGTCATTCACACCAACATGGACAACGACAGAATCATATTTGTACTTGTTGTGGAGTGACCTGAGTGCGTGGGTTATGTGGCGGATCCTGGCACCCGACAGGCAGCTGACAGTAACCTTCTCCTTGTTTAGCCTAGTGAATGGGACATCAGTGTGTCTGAGTATAGAGTCACCTATGACTAGTGTGTTGGGTACGTTGTTTTGCCTTATTGGCTGTGGTTGAGTGGTACACTGAATCTGCGGGCTATGTGTCATTTGGGTTGTGTTGGGGGGTGGAGGTTGCTTGCATTTCTGCTTTGGAGGTCTCTTTTGCTTGAGCAGATTATTATTGAGAGCCTCCGCGAATGGTTTTGTGTTTCTATGTGTGGATTTTGGTGGTGTAGATTTAGTGAGACAATGTAATGAGTGTGGTGTGGTGCAAGTGTTTACCTTCTCCTCTTGATTGTCAAGTTCAGTCTTGGTTGGAGAGAGCTTTACCCCCAGTTTGGCAAGATAAGTGCATCTCTCACAGGTTGTAGTGTTGGGTGGTAGGAGGAGATGGTTGTATGTGTACATGAGGCAATTTCTACATTGCCCCATGATGCCCAGATTCATCAGATACACAGGAGAGAACACTGGGAGCTGACCCTTGGAACATGCCTTATATAAAAAACTGTTTTCCTCAAGATAAGTGAGGAAAGTGAGTACAAGAGCTGTTTTTCTCTAAGCAAGTGAGGAAAGTAAGTACCAAAATTGTTTTGCTCTAGGTAATGAGGAAGGTTGAATGCTGTAGTAATTAATAGGTTATTTAGTGCTTACAACAAGTTCTGAAAATGTGCTTATCACGAATAAGCAAATTCAAGTGCTAAAACTAAGTTACTTGGTTCATCTCATAAGTAAAGGGATTGCATCCAGAAAAAATGAGGTTATTACCTCTCTGTACTCCTCCCCCCTCATTAGGCCAATAATTGAGTACAACGCTCCATTTGGTATGTACCCCTCCAAACACCTGTACCAACTGGAAAGGCCACAGAAGTACCTCACAAAGAGAATCCATGGCCTCTAACACCTGTTCTATGTGGACAGGCTCAAATCGCTATTACTCTACTCTACTCTACTCTGTATCATACATATTGCTCTGAGGTGACATATGTCTCACCTACAAAGCAATCTCAGACCCTGCTCTACTAGAGATGCTCCATATCCGTAAGTCTAACTCCTCACGTAGTACCCAATCGAAAGGCTTAAGTCTAATATGTGACATTAACAAAACATGCTGGAGAGACTGGTTTGTCTCCCAGAGGCTGCCCTGTTTCTGGATTAGACTCCCCATACACGTCAAGCAAAGTACGTCACTTACCCTCTTCAAGTGCAGCCTTGATGAGTGGATGGGCAACCAGAAGTTTGTCTCAGGGGTTCCACCTGTGTCCCTCATTGACAGGGGCAACAGGTGCTGATTGTGATTTCTTTTCTGGGGATAAACTCTTGGCTAGGCTTGTAAGGGCCCCAGAGCCATTAGCCTAGTAATCTCCTATGATCCTATGCAGGTTGTGTAAACACAATGCCCTGCACAAATTGTCTCAAAGCCCTATGCCTATACTCTTTTTCCTACAGACTGCTGAGAGGCAATTTTACCTGGCATACAAGGCATCCTTGTATCCTGCCTGATAGACATTTTGTATATCCACAAAATGAATTGCATCAGAGCTACTAGATCCAGGGATTTGAAAAAGACATGTATGTATCTCTCAGAATTTCAGTTGTCTAGAATAGACTTCCCATCCATGTGAAGCAGGGCCCTTCCCTAACCCGATTGAAGTGTAACTTGGACCAGGGGATTGGGAAATTAGAAATTCAGTATGGTCTGACACATATGTCCCTGATGGACAGAGGCGGCAGTCAAATCATGCCCTAACTAACATACATGCCTTAAAACAACCTCTAAAGCAAAAGAGCTCATGGATACATTAGAGTTGCATGGCTAGTCTTGTAAAGGCCCATTGGTCATTAGCCAAGTATATACCTATGAACCTGTGATAGGATTTGTTGTGGAGCGTCTTATCACCCGCTTACAACAATACTATTATTGTCTTCTTCTGCCTGTTAGCATTATCCTGTCTTTATTATTACTTCATTTGATTTTTATTACTGGTCATCTCTGATAACAGCATTTTAAGGACAGTTTGAATTTCAGGCTTGAAAAAGTAGCCAAGTTGGGTGTCCACATGTGAGAAATCTGACCCCTGTGATTAATTGCTGTTATTCAGGGTTAGCTGGCTTGTAATGCTTTTACATTTTTTTTAAACAAAGAAGCCGCGGTGGTACAGCGGTAGCGTCGTTGCCTCACAGCAAGAGGTTCTCTTGTTTGATTCTCGGCTGGAGTGCCTTCTGTGTGGAATCTGCATGGCCTCTCCGAGGTCGAGTGGCCTCCGAAAGACATGCGTGAATGGGCGTGCCTTTGCTGAATGTTGGGCGTCGGGCTGGTAACTTGGCACCATAAAAAAAAATCTACTGCCAATCATTAGCGGACTGGAGTTCTGCTGTGGTGACCCCTAACCAGGAAAAGCCGAAAAGAAAAGAGTGATAATTATTGTCTTTGATGTCAACCCCCCTCCCCCAACTCATTTACTTGCCTCACTGAAACACTCTGTATTAGAGGTATCCAACTTTTTTAGTTTGGGGACCACGTTACCATATTGAAGATGCATCTACTTTTTATATACTCCACAGCCAGTGGTGCACCTCAGTTACTGAAAAAAAAAACACTGCTGGTTTCAGAATCACTTCTGTATTCTTGTCAGACAGGAAATTGTCAGACAGGAAATAAGTTTACAGCTTGAGATATTTACATATAGTATGCTTGCTACAGCAGCGCAAATGAAATGTTACAAATGTACATATTAGTTTTAAAAATGTTAAAATTCTGCAAATCCAGGTGAAATTTACCAAAAACTGTACAAAAATCTCAAAAATTAGAATAAAAAGTTGTTGAAATATGTGACATGCATGAGCACAGTTAATGGGATGTCTGACATTGTTTTTGTATAAGTAGTCTGTATCTGCACTAGCTGTTGAAGTGACAATGCAAAGTGTTTCTGCCATAAGTGCTTCTGTGATAACAGATCTTGTTTTGCTGTTCATGCTTTTCATTCTGGAGAAGAACTACTTACAACAGTATGTATTCCCAAAAAGTGCAGCCAGTTTCATTGCACTTTTGGTGACATTTGGATGTATTTATGCAGAAACTTATTTGCTGTAGAAATCGAAGGGTTTGTTGTCTGTGAAGGTTCTCTTTAAGTCACTGTTGCTCTGAATCTCAGTGACTTCTAACTGTATGGCATACGGAACAGTGCAGGGATCAACTGAAAATCTTTATTATTATTTTTTATTTATTTTACATTTGTTTACTGGGATGGTCCAACTGGGACAGTGCCCATTTTCAGTGGAGATCCGAGGAGATAAGCTCCAGCCTCAGCTAAATACAAAATCATAATATCAAGTAATAGTAATTACAGACAAAAAAATGAGTGTTAAATTTATAGGATAAAAATTTAAAAACAAAAATATATACATAGTATCAAATAGAACAAGACTTTAAACATTTGAAAATAAACAAATATATGGTTGAATTTATATATGTGGAGGAACACTTTATGTTATTATGTTTACAAAAGTCCTCAAACCTATGTTTCTACTCTTCAACAAGCTTGGCCAGCAGGTAGCAGTATTTTGTGTAGCTGACTGTATTAACAGGTCTTGTTCTTATGGTTGAAAAATGAAACACTTTCTGCTTTGACAAATTCATCTGCAGCAGTTCTCTTTTGGATGAATGTGATTACATGTTAATACAATCTCTTAACCAATTGTTCCTTTCCCTGTAGTTTCATATTTAAGCTAAAAATTTGGAGCATTTAAACCGCGGTGGTGGTGCTGCGGTAGCGTTGTCACCTCGCAGTAAGACGCTGTCCTGTTCGATTCTCAACTGGAGTGTCTTCTGCGTGGAGACATGCATGAATGGGCGTACCTTCGTTGAAGGTTGTGTGTCAGGGCTGGTAACCCGGCACGTAAAACTCAACTACCAATCATTAGCGGACCGGAGTTCCGCTATGGCGACCCCTAACTGGGAAAAGCCGAAAAGACACAACACAACAACCACGGATTATGTTTTAAAAATGTGGCATCTTCTCCTTTTTTCGGATGTGAAGGATTTTTTTCCTCATGCAGTAACCAAAATCTGCATAGTGTTGCTGCCTTACACAAACACCATACTTGACAGAAATAAATCACATCATCATACTTTTCACCTACTTCAAGAAAGGCATTGAGCTGCCTGTTTTGATCTTACAAAGTTAACAGATGACATCTTTTGCATGACCGCTTTCATTTCAAGTGTTTTGGCATACAAGTTCTCTTGATGGATTATGCTGTAATGTGCCATGAGTTCCTGTGCACTGACTTCATCATTAAACTAACAAATCAATTTTGCTTCCCTGTCATAGATGGAGCCCCATCAGTTGTGAAGAACAGATGTTTTGCTTCATTGAACTCTTCAATTCTCCAGTGAGCCTGTCAAATTTAGCTGTATGTTTTATAGTGTAATGCCGCTTTACGTTGAATTCCTTGTAAAAAGCAATAGTTTATTGACAAATTAAACACACAATAACACCATACTGTTCAATCATGAAATAGTCCTCAGACTAAGAAGTTTTGAAAACATGACCTGTACTGTTCATCTTTCTTAAAAGTCAGCACAGGTAGATAACTGGAGTATTACAGTAGGTAGGAAGAACTAAAAAAGCATGCATCTCCTTCATAATTACAAAACTGAATGCCAATGAAAGCAGGGGAAAAAAGAATTGAACATCAGTGCAATTAGAGGAAAAAGAACTGAACATCACAGCATGTGGGGAAAATGAACTGAACATCAGCACGAGTGGAGAAAGAAATGAACAGCGAACAACAACTGAACATCCACACAAGAGGAGGAAAAAAATCAACATCAGCCATTATTTACTTGCTGCAGCTATACAAAAATGCAAAATCAGGATATCCATAATATCATTGTCAACATACACTGACATGCATTGCATCTCCCCGAACCTATGCACCAATTACAGACACCTTATTAACTATGTACAGTTGTGATCTGTGACCAAAGGCATGAACAAAAATGCATAAACAACGCCAATATAATTTCTCAATGCTATAAAATGTATGAAACAGTGCAGCCTCCCTCCCAAAGCAACAAAACATCTCTTGAATAAAATCATCCCTAAACACTGCTAAAAGCCCATCTATAGTAATGGTCAAAACATTCTGCCTAAAAGGTAAGATCCAGATTTGTGCCGAACTGGTAGTTAATGATACCACATACACTGAGCCTGTGGACATAGAAAACCTGTTAGCCGACAGGTTCTGTGAAAACTTCACTTCCCTGTCCCCACCACACATACCCCATCCTTCTATCTCTAGAGAGCAGTCATAAATGCCCCATCCACTGCCAAAAACACAGCATCTATGGGACTGGATAACATCTCAGGCTGCGTCCTACATAAGCCTCAATAAGAATTAGCAACACCATTGGGTACTCTTTTCAATTATAGTCTAAGCAATAGCTTTGTCCCAGCTGAATAGAAAATGGCTACCTTTATCCCCTTGCACAAATGTGGTGTTTCCACTGACCCCAGGAACTATAGACCTATTAGCCTCACTAGCTTTATCTGCAAGGCCATGGAGCGAATCATCACGGACCTTAACAACAAAGATATAGGTAATCTCCAAACACTTGACCCTACTCAGTTTGGATTTGTCAAAGGGAGATCATACCTGTTAAACCTGGTGGACTTCTTCGAGACAGTCACCAGAGCCCTGGACAAGGGGAAAACTGTGCGTACAGCCTACCTGAAATTGGCCAAGGCTTTTGACACTATTCCCTACTCAGGCATTATTGACAAACTCACCCAGCTAGTTATCAACCCTTATATCATTAGGTGGGTTGCTAACTGGCTCAACAGTAGAACAAATACAGTCAAAACGGGGGAATACACCTCCAGCAGCAGACCTGTAACCAGTGGTGTTCCACAGGGATCAGTCCTGGGACCTCTACTCTTTGGAATCTGTTTCTCTGAAGTACAGGCAAAGACTAAAGGTCTGTGGCTGACAAAGTTTGCTGATGACTGCAAACTGGGAGCATTCATAGACTCTCCAAACAATGATGTATGGCGCAGTGTTGCAGTGGTTAACATTCTCGCCTCACAGCAAGAGGTTCTCTGGTTTGATTCTCGGCTGGGGTGCTTTCTGTGCAGAGTCTGCATGTCCTCCCTGCGTTTGTGTTGATTTCCTCTGGGTAGTCTGGTTTCTTCCCACATGCCAAAGACATACGTTTGGAACATTTCTCCCTGGGCCTCCGCTGAAAATAGGCTCTATCCTAGTCAGACTTTCTCAGTTAACAAATGCTAAATAAAATAAAATAAAATAAACATCCTAAAAGAGGGGCTTATGCAAACAAATTATTGGTGCCAAAGTCATGGCCTTAAACTCAATGCAAAAAACAGTAATCTTACCATTGATCACCATGTCTCCACAGTGGTAAGAAGGGCATTCTGTATTGCTCATCTCATAAGTAAGGGCATTGCCTCCCGAAAAAAAGAAGTTATATCCTCCCTGTACTCTTCCTTCATCAGGCCAATAATTCAGTACAGCACCCCTTTTGGTATGCAACTTTCCAGGCACCTGTAGCAATTGGAGACACCTCAAAATTTCCTCACAAGGAGAATTCAAGGTCTTCATCATATACTGTATGTGGATCGGCTCTTTCACTGTACTCCATTTCATAAGACTACTCACAGGTGATTTTAGACTCTGCTTTATTGGAAATGCTGCATATCCATAAGTCCAATGGCTCACAGGTTACTCACTTTAAAGACCTTAAACTGGTATGTGACATTAATAGAACCTACTGGAGGGACAGATTTGTCTCCCAGAGGTTTTCGCACCTATGGAACAGACTCCCAATTCATGTCAAGCAGAGCACCTGTTTGTCCCTCTTCATGCGCAGTCTGGACAATTGGATGGGTAAATTCACCCAGGCGGTTCTGCCTGTGTCGCTCTTGGACAGGGGCAATAGGTACTGATCATGGAAACAAGGGCAGAACTTGGCTAGGCTTGTAAGGGTCCTAGGGCCATTAGCCTCGTAACTTTCTATGATCCTATGATCCCATAGACCTTGAAGCAAGTGTGCTTGCATACATGCTGAGAGGCCTCCATTACAGTTTCTAAAACACCTTACTAAATGATTCATACCAAAAACAAAAATCTCTTCTGGAATGAAAAGACACATCCTGGAAACAACTGTGATAATTAACCCCCCCCCCCAAATTCACATAATAATGTAATCACACTGAGAAACCAAGATAAGAAAGTCATAAGACACTACAAAACCTTGTATATCTGTCAGACCTCTAAGCCCTCAAACTCAGAATAGTTTTGGAAATAAATAAGTCCCTTAACTTAACCAGATGTTACATAAAATAAAAATCAGCAAACAGCATTGACATTGGGGAAAATATCACACAATGATTTTCTACGAGAACACTCAAACTTGTATGCCCTTTCCCTTCCTCTCAGAAGAAATAACCATACCAGCTTTTGTGACCAGTGTTTAACATGCTTTACATTCCTTATGTAATATTCTTAACACATGCAAATCAAATCATATCTTTTTATTTCCTTTTTAATTGTTTGTTACTGAACTTTAATTCAACAAAAGGACTGTTTAATGCGATTCACTATTATTTACTATATATATATATATATATATATACATATATATATATATATATATATATATATATATATATATATATTTAAATAAAATCTTCACACCAAATGTAAGACAGGCCTTTTAAATATGGAACTGAGGAAGACATGAAAAATTAGGAAGATCTAATGAGGTACATTCAAGAGGTATTGTTAACACTTAATTGGTGGGCAAATCATTTTGGTAACAAATATACAAGGTATAGTAGCACTGCAGACATGGGTCTTTAGTACCGTTGGCCTATATTGCTACTTAAGACTCGCTCCTACAATCCTACAGTACTTTGTATCACGCTGCCAGAATGATTTACCCACCGTTGCAGTGCTACCATAGATTAAGCTTCATCAATACAGAAATTTGCCACAAAATCACATATTTTTATGCAGAGCAGCCATAAAATATGAAACCAAAGTCTGGACATTCTCCAAAAAATCTGGGCACTTGAAAGGCAGGGGAACACTCCCCAACCCTCACACCATAGCTCTCAACCAGTCAGGGGCAAATCTCAACAGAATCACGGACAAATCCAAAAATGATCAGGGACAATCAAGGACTCTTAAAATATTAGTTTTGTTAACTTGAGACAGTGACAGAACAACAGAATGTGAATTAATATATAGTTTCTGAAGTAAAAAAAGTCTGTAACTCTGATTATTGTCATTATTTATTAAGTATAATTCACCATATATTCTCCAAAAGTTATCAATTTTAGGAGGGATTAAGAGGGACAGAGCTAAAATTTGAGTCAAAGACAGGGACGTCTTGAAAAACGGGGACAATATATCTGACATGGCTTAGTGGTAAATCACTTTGGTTTTGGTGTGCAGGGTCCTGGGTTTGAGACTTGCAAAGGCTGTTTATTCTGGGAGGGTGGCCTAATGGTTCAGGTGTTTGCCTTACAAACACAAGGTGCAGGGTTTGAGTCTTACAAGAGATAATTGGCTAGGCTTAAAATGGCTCGCAAGGGTAGTTAGCCTAGTACTAATCTATGAACTTGCATTGGTATACCCCACACACGTATGTAATTCAGTCAAACTATACCCAGTCACACTGTTATTATGGTCACACGAGTAAACAAACTCACACACACACACACACACACACACACACACACACACACACACACACAAAATCAATCTGTTTTCACTCAGGCATACATCAGTCTTGCACTCACACAACAGCATTACAAACATACAAACACACATTCAGTTGCTCCACTTTTTCAGTTCATACAGGTGCAAACATCTGACACGCCAGCATTGCAGCCATGGATATACACACGCATGCATTCTCTCCACTTTTTCACTTCACACAGGCACAGATATCTCACACAACAGCACTGCAGCTATACAAACACTCATACACAAAGACAGAATTGTTCTCCTTTCCCACTTCATTCACACAAGCAAACATTGTCCAGATACATATGTAAAACTTACCTCAATTGCTGTAGATGCTGCAAAAAAAAAAAAAAAAAAAGTGCAAAATAAAATCACCAAGAAAATCACTAGATGCAACCACCATGAAATGATCAGGAACTGTCCCGAGTCTGCATTGTACAGCATTTCTGCCTATGTGCACACAGAAAACACAAAAGCATGGTTAACTTTTCCTGACTTTTTAAACACAAAGAAATTGGCCTGCAGGCTGCCTGTTCAACAGGCTTGCTCTATATAAAAAAAAAAATTCTGCATAAAACATCACAAGAGGATAAACACACTTTTCCAGAAACTGCAGTGTAGAAAAAAAATACGTCAGATACTGACAGAAAGTTGAGAGAATAAGAGGAAAATATTTTCCTTCTTTCTGGCAGTGTTAGGGCATAAGTAATGGAAAGCACAACTAATTAGTGATAAAAACAAAAAAAAAAACAATAAACTAAGTTATGGCTGAATTTTTTTTTTCATTGACAGCTGAAAACTAAGCTTGAAACCTTGCTTTTGTTCTGACTCAGAACTGGTCCCAGGCTATGCTATTTATATTAGGTGTGGCGGTGTTAGTCTGTGAGTCATTTAAATATCCATATTTGAAAGTCATTTTTTAATGGCCATGTAGTTAGAATCAATGATTAGGGTGGCGCAGTGGTGCAGCGGTTAACGTTGTCGCCTCACAGCAAGAGGTTCTCTGGTTTGATTCATGGCTGGGGTGCCTTCTGTGTGGAGTTTGCATGTTCTCCCTGTGTTCGCGTGGGTTTCCTCTGGGTACTCCAGTTTCCTCCCACATTCCAAAGACATGCATCTGGAGCATTTCTTCCAGGGCCTCTGCTGATAACAGGCTCTGTGGAACCTAGTCGGACTTTCTCGGTCAACAAATGTTAAATAAATAAATAAACAAATAAATAAATGACCAGTCCTAATTACTCTGCCCCTCTTTGACTTCATGATCTAACAGATTATGAACAATCATAGAAAAGAAAATGTGAAATTTCACTAAAAGAAACAGAGAAAAGTTAAGGTGTAAAATAAATGGATTAATTATTAAATGATTTTCTTCTGAATGTGGCACTTTAAGATACAGAGAAAGAAACTCACTTTTTGGAAATAAAAAATTAACATATGGGTGGAGTTCTTCCTTAATAGGACTGAGCCTAGGTCCCTCAATTCTCAACATTGTTACGGTTGTGCTTTTTGGTAATGAATAGATCCTGGTTACATAGCTATACCCTGTACCCAATGCAGTTGTTTTTATTATATCACCTTCTAAAAGAAAAGGTTAAACAAACTAGCTGAATTTTTAAGGTGTATCATTATTTTATTGAACATACAGGCTACATATACTGCAGCACAGGCATGTATACACAGATGCACAATTCGCAGTCTAAACTCCTGCAAAAGGACATACACAGTCACAGAAGCACTTATTGCTGAAATGCTGCTATGATACAATTGCAGAGCTAATACAGAAATAAAAGTATTCCAGAAAACAGACGCTGTTGTAAATGTCCCAAACAAATGAAGCAACCTCTCTGCAAACACTGCTGTAATGGGTTTGGCAAATGAAAACGATTGATGGATGTCAGTTCTCCCACCCATACCTGTCAACAGAAAGTCCAGATTTTTTGTCTCAGTTTTTGTTTGTTTTTCATAAAATTGCACTTTTCTGTCAAATCACTGGCAAATCATTGAGCAATGAAGTCAGAAAATAATGACAGGCATTTGATTTTCAGACTTAATGTCATGATGCAAATTCACGTTAATGCAAAACCTGTTTATCAACTTTCTAAGTTTGTAAGAGCAATATTTAAAAATTGTCTCTATTTTTAGGCCTGTGTCTCCCATTATTTATGGCCTTGTCCAGATTTCTTGTTATAAGATGTTGAAAGGTATGCTGCCTTCCCTTCTTACTGGAGCCAGTCCACTGCACTTATACGAGTGTCCCCCTCAGCAGGGCAGCAAGTAGTTATCACTGCAGATTTGCTTTGTAGGTTCATAGGTGTATACTAGGCTGATGGCCCTGGAGTCTTTACAAGCCTAGCCCATAGGATTACCCTGGCATCGTGCCACCCGACTTTAGTTCCCAGTGCTTCTATCAAGTAGAGCGACTGGAGTGATCCTCAATGTGAAATTTCTATTTCCCATCCACTCTTCAATATTTCTCTTGAAGAGGGCCAGTGAAGTGCTCTGCTTGACATGTATGGGAAGTCTATTCCATAACATGGGCAGTTTCTGGGTTATCAACCTGTCCCTCCAGTATGTTCTGTTGATTGTAGTAATGAGGTTGAGATCTCTGAGCATGTGGTGCAGAGAGATTTGGATTTCTTTAGATGTAGCATTTCTAACAGAGCTGGGTCAGACATGGCTTTGTAAGTCAAGCAGAGACCGCCTCTAAGTAGGCGATATGAGACAGAGAATAGTTGGAGTTTTTTTAGTCTGTCCATATAGGACAAGTGTTTAAGGCCTAGGATCCTCTATGTGAGGTACTTTTGCAGCCTCTCCAGTTGTTGTAGGTGTCTAGTGAGGTACATGCCAAATGGGGCATTGTACTCTAGGACTGGCCTAATGAGGGAAGCGTAGAGGGAGTCAATGATCTCTTTCTTCCTGAGATGTGTAATGAGATGTGCTACATAGAAGGCCTTTCTACATAGAAGGCCTTTCTAACCACAGTGGCAGTGTGGTGGTCAAAAGAGCGGTTGCTCTCAACCTGTGTTCCCAGATCTGTGTTCAATGGACTACCATCAATGTGGTAATTCATGGGAACAGAGTTTTTCCCAAAGGGGATGACGACAACATTTTTTGGTATGGAGATTAAGGCCATGGTTCTAACACCAGTCACTGGTCTCAGTGAGGCCTTTCTGCAAAATGTCAACATCACTTGGGGAGTTAATAATAGCTCCCAACTTGCAGTCGTCTGCGAACTTTGTCAGCCAGAGACCCTTTGTGTTGTCCTGGACTTCAGAGAAGTAGATACCAAACAGGAGAGGACCCAGGACTGACCCTGTGGGGCTCCACTCATGACTGGTCGGCAGTCTGACTTGGAGTCAGAACCCACAGTGTGAAAATAGCTATCTGTGAGCCAGTTTGCAACCCACTTAGTGATATAGGGGTTGATGCCTAGCTTAGTGAGGTTTTCTATGATTCCCAAGTGGAAAAGTATCAAAGGTCTTGGCCAGATCAAGGTAGGCTGTAAGAACCACCTTGCCTTCATCCATAGCTCTGGTGACTGACTCAAAGCAGTCAACCATGTTGAGCAGGCATGATCTACCCTTCACAAAACCAAATTGTGTGGTATCCAGAGTTTGGAGAGTCCCTATATCCTTGTTTATTAGGTCCATGATGATGCGTTCCATAGCTTTGCATATCAGGCTCGTCGGGCTAATTGAACGATAGTTCCCAGGGTCTGTAGTTGCTTCTTCCTTGAGGAGAGGGATGAGTGTAGCAGTGCGCCATTCGGTAGAGACAAAGCCTAAGGTGAGGCTGTGATTGAACAGGGCACACAGGTGTGGTGCCAGTTCACTCTGTAGTTCATGTAGAACACAGCCAGGGATATTGTCAGGTCCCATAGAAGCTGTATTCTTGGTATTGGACAGTGCTGTTTTAACCTGTGCAGCAGTAATACTGGTGTCTGGCAAATCTACTGGTATTGTGATTAGTCCTTGGGTGGGGGGGGGGGTAAAGTTGGCACAGAATCTGTCGGCCAATATATTGGTAATATTTGTTGGCTCGGTATAGGAGGTACCATTGTGCAGTAACTCAGAGCAAATCTGGGTATTGCCATGGAGATTCTTCACATAACTATAGAACACCTTATTTATTTATTTATTAATTACCATTTGATGACCGGGATAGTCCACTGGGCCTGGAAGAGCCCATTTTCAGTGGAGGTCCAGGGAGAAAAGCCACAGGATATAGACAATTTTACAATAGTTATATAAAAGTAAATAAAGTAGTAGAACAGTGAAAAATACAGAGGTAATATACAATTTGTTAAAAAAAGGCATAACATTTCAAATCTTAGATAACGATTTACAAAAGTGAGAGTCATATAGTCTAAACATATTAAAAGTACAGGCATTTTGGATGAAAAAAACATGCAAGTAAAACATTTATGTACAGATTTTATTTTATTTTATTTTACATTTGTTAACCGGGCTAGTCTAACTGGATATATTTCCATTTTCAGTAGAGGCCTGGGGAGAAAAGCTCCAAACATAGCACAAAATATCATATACAGATGGTAGAACAAATAGAGTAGGAGGAAATTAGAATACAAAAAAGGAGTCTAGAAGTACAATACTAAGAAGGATGAGTATACAGGATAATATAAGTCATCTTACAACATGATATAGGAGGTACTGTCCAGTGCATTGATAAATTAAATAAATACTGGAAGTTATATTAATCTTACTAGTAACAGTTACTGCATACAGAGGGGTACGCAGAGTGCAGTTTTGTGTCTAGAGGCAGTATGAAGATAGAAGTAGGGAAAGGGTGAAGATTAGTCAGGGTTACTGCAAGGACATAACCAGTGAGTTTTTAGGTGTCATCTGAGTTTTTGCTTAAAGAGTGACAGTGAAGGTATTAGAGTTAGATCTATTGGTAGAAGGTTCCAGTTTTTTCCAGCAGTATTGGAGAAAAGGGTGTCACCTGCCAAGTTATTGGACTTGCTTATGCTAGCAAGCAGTTTGCTAGAAGAGCGTAGGGAATTAAGATTGTTATAGGGGGTAATGAGTTTAGCGAGTATAGGAGTATTTTTTTGGTTGGTAAAATATCTTATGGGCAATGGTAAGTTGGGAAAAAATCAAAATGTTATGAAGTTCAAGCCAATCTAGCTGCTTTAGATTCAGACAGTGGTGAGTTCGAAATGCATTACCAGTGGCAAATCTGGCAATGTTGTTGTAGGAGCTTGCTAGTTTGAGAAGATTATTTTTTTAGATTAGTGTAAATAGGTGAGGCGTAAAGAAGAGTTGAGATTAAATGAGAGTGGGCAGTAGGGGTTCTAGCTGTTGGAGTTAAGAAGGTTTGATTCTATATAAGGAGCCCATTTTTCTGTTTACTGTTTGTATGGTGTTATTTATATGGCTATCGAAGTTAAGGTTGTTGTCGATTGTGACTCGTAATAGTTTGGTGGTAGAGTCGGGGAAGATAAGGGTGCCATTGTTGGATTTGACAGAGAAGTCTATAGGAGAGGACCTACTTTTAGGTGTAAAGAGTAGGAGCTTAGCTTTTTTGGCATTCAAAAGGAGGCAGCGTTTCAAGAACCAAACTTCTACTGAGTTGAATACTTTTTGAGTTAGTGAATGTAGTTCAGAAATGGAGTTGTCAGAACATATAAGCGTGGAATCATCGGCATATTGTATACAGGTGGCTTGAGGGATTGCTACATGAAGGTCATTGATGAATAATGAAAAAAGAAAAGGTCCTAAAATGAAGCCCTGAGGGACTCCAAGGGTGACTGGCAGGTGGGATGATAGTTTATTTTCCCAGAGAACTGCCTGTTGCCTATGTTGAGGTAGGACTTAAAACCATCGTATAGCTAGGGTATCCAGAGAAAGAGATTCAAGAGTATTTATAAGCAGGGGGTGGTTTACCATATCAAAAGCCTTTGAAAGGTCGATGAAGAGAGCAGAAGAGAGGATGTTGTTATTACGGTTCTTATTAATGGAGTCGGTGAAAGATAGGAGAGCGGTGGTGGTACTATGAAAAAGCCGAAAGCCATGCTGGCAGTTAGCCAGTATTTTATGCTTAGTTAAGTGGTCTAATAGCTGGTGGTGAATGCATTTTTCCATGACTTTTGCTAAGGGTGATAGTAGAGCTATCAGACTGTAGTTAGAGTAATCGTTAGATTTACCACCTTTATGTAGGGGGATGATGTGGGAGATTTTCCAGATGTCTGGGATGATTCCCTCATTAATGGTTCTGTTAATTAGGATGGATGTAGGAAAGGCAACGACTTTGGCTGCTTTTTGCAAATATTCAGAAGGTAACTGCTCGGCTGAAGGAGTACAAGGCTTAAGTTTTAGTAAGATTTTGTAGATGAAAGTGATTGAGATAGGCTGAAATTGGAATGTTGGTAAAGATCCAGGTAAAGAGGTTGGGAGCCTTGTGTTATCAGTGGAAAGCTGACTAGCTAGCGATTGTATGGTCTCTGTGAAGTAGGTGTTGAGGTTGTTGGCAGTTTGATGTGGGGTATTATGATCAGCATCTTGAGGGGATGGTGTGCCTGAGTGGCCAGGGTGAAGGAGTCTATTTAAGCTAGTCCAAAATTTCTGTGGATTCTTTTGGTGCGTTTGCTGTAGTTTACAATAGTAGTTCTTTTTGTCAGTGAGTATAGCTTTTTTTGTTATATTTCTTAGCTGTCTGAAAGTTTGTTGTTCAGGGGAAGTTCTGTTAGCTCTCCACTTAGCCCATGATTTGTTTCTAAGTAGAATTTTCTGTCTGGTTTCTTTTGAAAGCCAGGTGGCTGGTTTGGATTTCATTCTAATAGATCGTTTAGGTGCATGCTCATCGCGGATTGCTAGAAATTTAGAGTTAAAATATTTAACAGTCTCATCTAGTGGGAGAATTTTTAGAGGTTTCCAGTCACAGGCGTTGAGTTCGTTTTGGAATACTTCAGGGTTAAAGTGTTTCTTGGTTCGTGAGATTCTATAAGTAGGGGTGTTAGAAATGTCATTCTTTTGTCTTATAATGTAAGTTAGAGTATGATCATTTAGATAATCTGGTAAAGTCCCTACATTGTATGTTTGTGGATGTTTATTAATAAGTATCCAGTCTAAGGTGCTCTCTTTTTTGGTTGGTTTGTTAGTTCTGGTTGTTGAGGTGATAGTTTGAATAAAGCCATAAAGATTAATATGTGAGGAAGGATTATTAGTATTGACAGTTTTCCAGTCAGTGTTAAAGTCACCTAGTATTATTGTTTCTTGTGGGTAAGTTGAGGACACCCAACTAAGAATATATTCTATTATAATGTTGTTATTGCCGGGGGGGTGGTAGGTATGTACAGATGACATAAAGAGATTTGTTAGGGTTGATTTGAAGTCTGGAGATGAAGAATTCAGCCTTACTGTCCAGAGGTGGGTTATAAGTTATAGAGGAGATCTGTAGGCCATTTTTATATAGGAGTGCTACCCCCCCACCCTTACGTTTTAATCGGTCTTGTCTCAATATGTTATAGCCTGGGGGATAATTTTGTTATCCTTAGTTCTAGGTTTTAACCAAGTTTCAGTAAGGCAGATGATGTCAAAGGAGTGAATATCAAGGAGGGCATGGAGATGGGCAAATTTGTTGTTGATACTGTGGATATTGAGATGTCCAATTAGTAAAGAGTTGGAGAGTTTGGTCTGGGTTGGAAGGTTTGAGAGTGTGGTGCAGTGAATATTTACTGTAGAGGCATGGGTTGGGCCAGGATTAGGGTGGATGTCCCCATCCTGTAAGGTGGAGTTCTTTAGCTTAAATACTGGGTTGTATGAATAGTTAGTTTGAAGTTTCCCTTTTCTTACTATGAGGTTATTGTACTTAATGTGTGTGCGTCGATGGAATTGAGCTAGCAGGGAGTGGAGATGATGTTGATGTGAATATGGGAGTGGGAGATATCATGAATGGTTGTTTGTTTTGGAGAGTAGTTATGGTGGAAAAAAACAAGCTTTATTTATTTATTTTTGGGGGGGTTAGAAATATGAGGAGAGGGACAGAGAGAAGGTGAGGTGGGAGAGGTAAAAGGTGGTATATAATGGAGAAAGGGAGTGGGTTGGGGGGAAGTTTATAAGGTATAGGGTAGGAGAGGAAGTAGAGGCAAAGGGTAAGAGAGCACAGTGATAGAAAGTTGAGGTATATAGTGCATGGGAGATGGTGTTAAAGTTTATGTGATAGAGATACAAAACCATTCCCACTTTGAAAGAAGGTGAGATTGGAGAAGTTTTTTGAAGTTTCAGTGGCTATGAGCATTTTTAAGGGTGGTAGGGAGAGAATTCCAGAGTTTAGCTAGGGAGCAGGATAATAGTAGGTGGTCAGGGGGTCAATGAGGCTTATATGTGTTTAGAAGATTGTGGTTTTCAAATCTTAGAGAGCGGTTGGGAATATAGGGGATTAAAGAAGTGGACAGTGAAGGACAACTAGAAGGTTTGAATATGAGCTTGTGAGCAGTAGTAAGTCTAAGGAGTTTGAGGTAGTTAGGAGGTTCAAGCCATTTCAGGGAGTGGAGAGAGTGAGAGAGAGAGAGAGAGAGTGATGCGATGAGTTTCTGGAGTTGGTGGCAAATTTGGAGATTTTATTGTAACGGGCATCCAACTTGGCCTGCAAGCTTAGGTGAAGATTAGTGAATAGGGGGCACTGACAGAGAGGGAAGAAGGTAAGTAGAGGTAAAGGTGTGTCTGGTGGAGGAGGTAAGGTAATGATTGTGTCTATACAGGAGACCTAGTTTTTGGTGAGTTTTTTTTTTTATATTAGTTTGGATATGAAGTCAAATTTTAGTTTTTCATCAATTATGACACCAAGCAGTTTGGTATGTGATACTATTTCTGTGGAGCTGTTACTCTGAGAAGCCACTGTAAGAGTTTCTGTCTATATTGGTGTTTTTGGATGGGAAGAAGATAATTAACTTTGTTTTACTGGCATTTAAGGTGAGGTGATTACTATGCATCCATGATTAGGTATTAGAGAGGGCTAAGTTTTGAGAAGTAGGTGAGAGGGGGTGTCCACTGTACAAATAATGGTCATATTGTCAGCATATTGAATTAGTGTGGCATCGGAGAGAGACTGGTGGAAGTTGTTAATGAAGATGTTAAAGAGAAGGGGGCCCAGGATGAAACCCTGGGGAACTACAGTAGGTGTGTGTAGAAAGGAAGAGAGTGAGTTCTTCCATTTGATGGCTTGCTGTCTTTCAGAGAGGTAGCTGGTGAACCAGGTGATGGTGGGGGGGGTTGAGAGAGGAGAGTTGGGATAATAGTAAGGGGTGAGAAACGGTATCAAAAGCTTTGGAGAGGTCAAGGAATAGAGTAGAAACTATTCTGCCGTAGTCGCGAGCAAGGTTTATGGAGTCTAGAAAGGAGAGGAGGGCAGTGATGGTACAATGCCTGGGACGGAAGCCATGTTGTGTAGGGGTTAGTAGGTTTTTTGGGTCATATAGGACATAATTTGGGATTGAATGTATTTCTCCACAATTTTTGATAGTGAAGATAGGATGGCTATGGTACGAAAATTAGAAGTGTCAGTATTTTTGCCTCCTTTATGGAGTGGAATGATAAAGGCATATCTCCATAGTGAGGGGGCATATGATTCTAGTATGGATCAGTCTATTAAGATAGAGATGGTATGAGCAATGCTGTCAGCAGACAATTTGAGGAAAGTTGTGGTTAGGTTATCTGGGACAGGGGCGCATGGTTTGAGTTGAAGGAGGAGCTTCTTTATTTTTATTATAGACACAGGACAGAAGCTAAAAGTAGGAGTAGAGGCAGTCAGATTGTGTGGAGATGTAGAGGGGTTGGTTGGGGGAGGAGGTTGAGAGTGGTGAGAGAAGCTGGTGGTGAGTTTAGCTATGGATTCTATGAAGAAGGTATTGAAGTTAGATGCATTTTCTAGATCAGTAAGGTTTAGGTTAGGGGATGGATTATCCTTATTGCCTGGGTGGAGAAGGGATAGAGTCCCAGAATTTTCTTGGGTTGGAATA
Organism: Protopterus annectens; assembly: GCF_019279795.1. Classification (NCBI taxonomy): domain Eukaryota; kingdom Metazoa; phylum Chordata; order Ceratodontiformes; family Protopteridae; genus Protopterus; species Protopterus annectens. The sequence continues at coordinate 767,514,792 of NC_056746.1, read as the reverse complement.
GTTTTCTGATTGAAGTTTATTGTAGTATGATTTTTGATCCCTGATTATTAGCTTTTTTGCAGTGTTATGGAGTTGTTTGACTTCTGTTAGGACATTGGGTAATTTATTTTTATGGTAAAGTTTCCACTTTTAAGTCTTATGTGCACGATTTTTTTAGTTCCTTTGGTTAACCAAGGAGAGGATACAATTTTAACTCTTTTAGGTTTTAGTGGAGCAAGGTTGTTAAGAAGGTTCAGGAATGCTTTATTAAAGTAATCAATGGCATTGTCGAGAGGCAATGTTTTTAAGGGTGACCAATCTGTAACTTTTAGGCAGTCTATGAATATTTGTGGGTTGAAATTGGAGAAGTTCCAAGATTGTACATAGTGGTGTAACTTTTGAGCAGGAGAGGAGTGTTGGTCATCAAATGCAGGCAGGTGGTCACTGAGAGAGTCAGGAAAGGTGCCAGATAAGGTTAGAATGAGACACTAAGATCCAGTCAGTGATGGTACCAATGGTTTCACCTTTGTTTGGCTTGGCAGAAGAGTTCATTAATTGGGTGTAGTTGTAGAAGTTGATATTTAGGGAGGGGGATTTAGAGTTTATTATGACCCAGTTTATGTATATGTCACCTAAAATAACTTTTGTTTTTGATGTTGAAAACCAGGAGAGTATGTCTTCAAGTATAGGGCTGTTGTTTCCTGGAGGAATATAGAGGGCAACAATATATGTGGATTTGTGTTAGAGTTTAAGGAACGCAATACAGAGTTCAGAATTAGCAAATTTAAAAATGGGATTGGTGTAGGGAGTAACAATATAGGAAGAGGAGTAGAGTATAGCTACTCCACCACCTTTTTTTGCTGGGTCTGTCAGAGCGTAGCATTTGGTAGCCTGGTGGGAGAATTTCATTATTTTTTATATTAGAATTAAGCCAGGTCTCTGTGATGGCAACAGTGTCAGGTGTGTTATGGGACAGCCAAGCGTGGAGGATGGGAATTTTATTTCTAAGGCTTTGAGCATTGATTGTAATAAAACAAAAATTCTTGGGGGTGAGGGAATGTGGTAGATGGAGATGAGAGTTGGGTGTGGTGTTGGTAAGGGCAGGGTTGGGGTGGATGTCCCCGGAGAGAGACAGTGAGAGCCTGTCTAGTATGAGTTTAATTTAGTTTTGTTAAAGAGGGTGAGTATAAGTGGTGATGAATGGTCTATTTGAATGGGTGTGGGGGGTGAGGGAGAAGAGGATGCCATAGGATGGGAATTACTCTGAAATTAAATAGGAGGGTAGTGTTTGAAGATTACAGCTCATGGGCTACAGAAGAGAAAGATGGATAGGTAGTGTGTTTGAAGTTTGATGTATAGTGTGAAGGTAAAGTGTAGAAGTGTGATGCATATTGTTGTCTGCCTTGTGGTTCTCTTTACTATCTGCTGCAATTCTGTTTTCATAGCTAGCTTTAAAGGATTTGATGAGGGAGCTCAACTTTTTGTTGCGGCTAATAAGAGAGTTTTTCCAGTCTTGGAACTTTATCTTATTCTTCCTTCTGTTGTATAGTTTGTTTATGGGACCACCTGATTGTTTTCCTTTTTTGGAGGAGAGTATCTTGGTTCTATTGGGAATGGCGAGATCCGTGCATTTGTGTACGTGTTTGTACAGTGCATTGGTGTATGATTCGGTGGTCATGCCACTATTCTCCATTTGCATGGGTGCCATGGTCATGCCACTATTCTCCATTTGCATGGGTGCCATTAAGTTAGCCACCTCTGTTTTTAGGAGCCCACAGTTGGCTTTAGTTCTTTTACACGACACACACAAACACACACACACACACACACACACATACACACACACACACACACACACACACACACACACACACACACACACATACATATACAGACACACACACAACAATGATACATGGTTAATGTGGACAAATCTGTTTGTTCAATGTCACCGAACTTTTCTCCAAATCCAGTTTTATGACACCTGCTACCAATCCACTTGTCAGTCTGCAGCTGCAAACCTTGCTGTCCAGGCTCTCTCTTCTTTTCCTTGGTTTTGTTTCTCTTACTTGTAATGTCGCTTTTAGTCATTTTTTTTCTTCTGCCTCCCATATCTGCCCTAATTATTTCTTCTAACAAATACTTTTTCTCACTCTTCCTTCTCTTCCTCTCCTCCTCCTTATCCACTATTTGAACTTTTCCACTCTGACATTTGCTTTGAGTGAATAATGAACTGTCGCACTTACGTCAGGACATTTCACTGCTACATAATATTGTATTTAGTTTAATATCTGAATAAGTGAGTGGGATTTTGATGACAGCATCAAAGAAACGTTCCTTCTTTCTGTGTTTTTTTCCAAAGTTTTGGATTGTTCTTAGTATATTGATCAGTTTTCTTAGTATATTGATATGATTGACATTGTATTTATCTTGTTTTATCGATGGCATATGTGTATTATTGTACATATATTTGTATTTATCTATGTATTTACAGTATATTGAAATATGATGCCAATTTTCACCTGAGAATATGTATTTTATGGGGGGGATGCTCAGTGTTAGACCCTAGTGATTTCATCATTGCTTGATTGAGACATATACATTCCCCTGTGTTTGTCAGTACTATGTTTGAATGCCCTGTTTGGAGTATGCACCTGTACTCTTTCAATACAAGTATCTGATATGGAATTTTTCTTCAGGAGTCTGTTGCTGAGAGGATGAGAGACATGCAAGTATACAACTAAGACAAACTACATAAAGCAATAGTGACAGAAAATACTGGGTCACATCAGAGGCTTGAGACGTCATTGTTAAGAAACTGAGAACTGTTGTAAAGCTTAGCGTTAAATACATAAGTTCAGGTTATACTATAAGAGAATAACTATGTAAACATAACCATGTCAGCAGCCAGAACGCACTACAAGTTGAATATTTTACTGTGCATATTTTAAGAAATGGATAGATTGGCCTAAACTCTAGACTGATTTTTTTTTTTTTTTTTTTTTTTTTTATTCCTGGGAAATGCTATTCAGAAGTGAAGAAACATATGAGGGAACAGTTTTAGTGGTACACCAGGCTGTGATTTGTTTGATGTCTGTTGTCATGCAAAGCTGACTAGTTGAATCTATCCAAGCTGGAAATGTAAGACTGTAGCCCACTGAACGAGGGGAGATGGGAGGAGTAACTTGGCCAGGAATTCAAACTTGCAAAACTGCTCCTTGTGAAAAGTCTTATTTTATCTCAGTAATTTGGTAACACCTTTGCAAGCTTCTTTCAGAGAATGTATAATGCATCAGTAGGAACAATATATGTTCAATGACACATGAGCTGCAGATTCTCAAACTTAGCAGTTTTTTTTTCAGGTGTTCCATTCTAAGTGAATAGAAGTCTAGTCTGACAACAAATGGTAGGGCTATTTATTCTAACAATCTATGCATTATGGGACAGATTTAGCTTTCCAAAGGAATCACGATGTCTGCCCCCATGAGGGCAGACAAGAGTAAAAAAAAATAAAATTAGGAATGAGTCCTTAATTTGCTGCAGGCAGCTTTGGGAGGTGCAGTAAATCATGGCAAAATAAAAAAAATATGTGTTCTTTCATCTTTTGCCCGTAGTGGTCCTTGAAAGCTTAATCACGTCTACCTTTCAGAAAGGCAAAAAACATAGGTTAGCATTTTGTGCTGAGATTCAGTAGTCAGTATTCCATGTTCGTTCTTCAGTTCCCTTTAGAATCCCAAAAACTGAAGCTCCTGTGTTTGTAAGGCAGTACTGCTACTATTTTATAGTTGATGGCTGGATTTGAATGAGTTCTTCTATTTCACTACTTTCTAAGTGACATTTTTTTCTGTGCCAGGGTTTGCAGAGTTAATTTCCTCAACCAAAAAATAGTCATCTGTGGCAAAAGTTATGTCAGATGTGTCATACCTTGGGTTATGAGTATAATTAGAATGGTGTATTCTTGTGAATATAAGTAGAATTGTGTATTGTTGAGGTTATCTGGCACAACACAGCACAAATTTCTCCTGCAGGGGTACTGTCTTTCATACTTCTGATTCTTGCTGCCTGCCAGCAAAGAGTTGAAAAAATGTTCTGTGGTTTTCTATTACAACAATCAAAACTTCTCTTTTTGTGTGTGTCTATCATGTATGGTTCTATGTCTCACCATCATGTAGGGTTCCATGTGAAGTATCATATAGGGTTCATGTGGCACAAAATACACTGAACCGACCGATATCGCCAACGTCCTGACAGACAGGTTCAGCACAAACTTCACTCCCAAAAGGGCCCATAACCATACTAGAAGAATGTAGAGTCCCTGAAATCACAGACACTCAGGTTAAAATAGCCCTCTCCAAAGCCAAAAACACAGCATCAATGAGACCGGACGGTGTCCCAGGCTGCATCCTAAACGAGCTCAAAGACGAACTAACCCCTCACCTAAACACACTGTTAAAACTCAGCCTCTCCACAGGCTATGTACCCATAGAGTGGCACACAGTAATGGTTATTCCGCTCCACAAAGGTGGAGCCACAACAGACCCCAGAAACTATCGCCCTATAAGTCTGACTAGCTTGGTCTGCAAGGCTATGGAGCGCATCATCATAGAACTCATTAACAGATGCACTGGGAACCTCCAAACACTGGACCCTACCCAGATCGGCTTTAAGGGCAGATCATGCCTCCTAAACCTGGTGGACTTCTTTGAGACAGTCACTAAGGCTATAGACGAGGGAAAGGTGGTACACACAGCCTACCTAGACCTTGCTAAGGCCTTTGACACCATTCCCCATTCTGGTATTATAGACAAGCTCACCAGCCTGAACATAAACCCCTACGTCACAAGATGGGTTGCCAACTGGCTCATGGACAGAACCCACATGGTGAGAGTTGTGGAAGTTAGGTCCGACTCTAAACCGGTTACAAGTGGCGTTCCCCAGGGCTCAGTCCTAGGACCCCTCCTGTTCGGCATGTACTTCTCAGAGGTGCATGCAAGCACAGGAGGACTATGGCTGACCAAGTTCGCAGACTACTGAAACTAGGGGCTATAATTGACTCTCTGGCTGACACAGACATCCTCCAAAAGGGTCTCACTGAGACGGATACCTTGTGTCAAAATCATGGCCTCAAGCTAAATGCCAAAAAGTGCATAGTCATCTCTTTGGAAAAAACAAAGTACCCACAAACTACCACATAGGTGGTAGTCCCCTAAATACGGAAGATGTAATAAGGGATCTGAGGACCCAAGTAGATAGTAATCTCATCTTTGATAATCACATTGCCAGAGTGGTTAGAAAATCCTTCTACGTGGCCCACCTAATCACAAAAGGGTTCACATCCAGATCAAAAGAGGTCATTGTGCCCCTCTACTCATCACTCATCAGACCCATCATAGAGTACAACGCCCCATTTGGGATGTACCTTACAAGACACTTGCAACAGCTGGAAAGACCACAGAAGTACCTCATCAAGAGGATCACTGGCCTCAAACGGATGCCCTATACAGCTCAACTGAAAAAAAACTACAGCTGTACTCGGTTGCATACCGCCTACTCAGAGGTGATCTCTGCCTGACATACAAGGCCATGTCCAACAAAGAATTGATGGACATGCTCCACCTAAAGAAAACCTTATCCCCTCGAGCCATATGCTCTAGGGATCTGAACCTCACCACAACAATAAATAGGACATGCTAGAGGGATAGATTCCTGTCCCAGAGACTTCCCATGCTTTGGAACAAGATTCCAGTCTACATTAGACAGAGCTCCTCGCTAACACTCTTTAAAAGAAACCTTGATGAGTGGATGGGAAACAGAAAGTTTACCCCGGGGATCACTTCAGTGGCTCTGCTGGACAGAGGCACAGGGAACTAATCTAAGGGGGTGGCGAAAACCAACACATTCTGGCTAGGATTATAAATGCCTTATAGCCTAGTACCCACCTATGAACCAATGAACCTATATCATGCATCACTGAAGATGCTAGTTTTAGGTATGTATCCTTTCCCAGGGATTGAAACTTTAGAGCTTCTTTTGCTGAATGGATTTTCCAAACAGTTTGGTTTGTTTCATGAATAGTGTATACAATAATATATTCTGTGCTGCATGCCAAATAGAAAGCACTGAAGATGGCATCTGTAATACTTTTCCTGACAACCTAAACAGTTTCATATTGTTGACCTAAGTGATTCGTCTTTTGGGGAAGATAAGTGTCCTGCTGCATTGTCATTGTCCTTAATGACTCTATAACTGTAGAAGGAAGGTTTTTTTGTGTGTTTTTATGTACCATGACAATTTCACCAGTAGTAGCCAATTCCAAATCCACATAACAAAAATGGCAAGCCACTTCCTGGCTAACCTGAAGGATAGTTTTCGGGCAGGGAGAAGGTGAAGTGGCAAAGACTGAAGCAATACTAATTTCATGAACTTTAATTATGCCCTAATTTTGGAATAGGGCCCATTCCTGTTATGTAAAAATCCTAAGCATTTGGAAAAATTAAGCCATAAGAGAATTATTCCTATAATGTTGTTGTACCCCCCTATCCTTTAGAACACAGCGCAGTCATCTTGTTAGATTTTTCTTCCTGATGAGACAGTGATGTGGTTCACTTTGTTAAACCAGTAGGGTAATGCATTGGCCAGAACCTAGGTACAATTGCCCCACACATTTTGCCTTAAGAGAAGATAGACATAAATGTCATGAGACAGTTCCATACATTTTAAAAATGTGAACTTAATGCCCATGGAAAGAACTTTGATTGTGGACAAAAAGTGATGATTGACTTCAATAATTGGCTTAGTTTCTGGTGTCTTTCCAGGGGGATTCAATATTTATCAGCATGAGAGGACATGGTTAAGAAACCATGTTGCTTTGCAAAGGATGGTCTGTACATGTCTCCCCTAGGCTTCTGAATATTGGCTAAAACTGTATCCACCTCCTTAAAAGCTTTTTAGGTAATGCCAAATTGATAGAAATACCAACTTAGAAGATAAAATTGAAAGAAACTTAAAGATGTTACTGCTCAGTGCTAGGAGCCTAAACAAGAAACTCCACACTATACATACTCTCCTCACTCTGGAGATGTGGTTTAAATCCACAGAAAGTACTCCAGCAGTACAAAGCTTCAATGCTTCCACACATTTAAACTATCAGCTGCACAGACAGGGAGAAAAGGTGGAGGAGTCTTAGTCTACATTAGCAGGAAACGTAACTCTAGGTTGGTTAAACAGGATGCCCTGGAATTCATCCACATGCAAATCAGCACAAACCAAGTCCAACACCATATCCTAGCAAGCTATATGTCACCCTGTATGTCCCTAGAATCCCATACCTCATACCTAGACCTGCTGGAGACATTCACTATTAAACCAAATAGCCTATTCTTGGGAGACTTTAACTACTTCTCAATGGACTGAGAAACATACACTGTCTCATACTCACAGGTACAATGATTCTTGGTCTTTATTAACACAAATACCCTTAATCAGATAGTGTGCACACCCAACGGAGGTTCAAAAATACTGGACCTGGTACTCATCACTATGGGAGAGCACTATTAGCACTTCTTACCAGATTGGATGATGCCCATGGCATTACTCACTCCTCTAGCAAATGCTAGGCATCTGCTTTGTACTGAGGGCTCGCATATGATACTCTAGCAGGTGCTTCTGTTAATGCATATGCATGTGTAGCAAGTGAAGACAAATCTTAACTTTCTTGCTAACTCAGGAGTCCTAACAGTTTCAGCCCATGCAGGAACCAAAGACAATTGAAAGGTTGAAACCAGGAGTGAAATTTATAGCAGAGGCACAATGATGCATGCTGTGGGAAACCATGTGATGCGCATTGACAGGCAGCATGGCAGAGCAAGACAAGCTGATGGTAATGTGTAGCACACAACCACATCAGACACATGTAGACTGAAGGTGTGGCACTTGTGTGGCCTTCACATATGGTAATGCATCAAAGAATCATGTTGACTCGCTAAAGGTAGTTTCTACAATGGTAAAAATCCCCCCCCAAAAAACTACCTTTGTGAACATAAGAAAACATAAGGTTGCACAACAGTAGAGAAAAAGGTAAACTCCACTGTCGGTGAAGTTAGTTTCTCTGAACAATGCTTGTACATTTTATGTTTGGCAAAACTAACTTTGCTGATTTAACATGGTCCCATGTGTCTCTACCACCAAATACACATTATGCTACCATGGCAGCATGCTCCTTCCCATAGTCCCTATTTCACATCATGCGTCTAGAGCTACTTTCATGGTTTTGTAAAACCACATTAGGGACTGTAATGCACCTGGCCAGGCATGTGCAGTTTGTACAATGGACTACCAGACAGACATTTGCCTTGTAGTGCAGTATAGAGTTGACATCATAATGCATTGTAAGTGTGATTCAAAAATGTTCAAGCAAAATCACTTTGTTGGTATAATTGTAGAGTAGTGGGAACAGTATTACTGTAATAAAACCAGCAGTTGCCGTTATAGTTCTCACCATACTATACATAGTGCAACATCATACAGAACAGAGATCTATATACAGGATTTCACAGTGCACTAGACGCAAAAAGAAACTGACAACAGCAGCTGTGTTAAGGGAGCACAGCCTATCAGCAGGTTGAGACACAGTTCAACAACAACCTGCATACACTATGACTGGCAGCAGGAGAAAGGGATGAGAATGGAAACAGCACAGGTCCTGCATGTCTCCCACCTACCTGTGGGACTGTATAATGATAGGGATCACTGGAATAGCCTTGCTTGGTGGCAACACAGACTGCCACGGATTTACAGATGACATAAGGGAAGGATTTAGTGCGGAGGCACAACTGCTACATGGGTATAATTCAGAGGTGTGCTTGTGAAACAGAATCTGGTGTTCCCCGAGGGCTACATGCCTATACATACACATCACAGGCCATATGTTGCATCAGAACCTGTTTCTGTCCTGGCACCATGGGCTTTATCTGGACATTGCCTGGGAAGAATATTCTGTAGGAGACATGCCATATGTTGCAGTCCCAGCTGTAGAATGGATGATGGACAGTTAGAGGTAATATGAGACACATCTATGCCCAGGTACTGACCATAGGCGTATGTTTATGTGTACAGGTTTATCAGTGACATCAAAATGATGACAGCTGATAGATATGTTTATCCCAGCAGAGAAATAGTAGAGAAACTCCTATGGCAGATGCATTTTGAACACTAACAAGGCTGACAAAGCCATCAGTGTGTGTGTGTGTGTGTGTGTGTGTGTGTGTGTGTGTGTGTGTGTGTGTGTGTGTGTGTGTGCGTGCGAGGAACTTGTAATACATGTAAATTCAATAATTGGGCATAACAGAACAGCACACCAGGTCCACTGCAAGGTCACTGGCATGATGTCCACATTAAAACTCAGGCTATTACAAGGGAGAGAGTAAGCACAGGTGGAGTACCACTATGGAAGACCACCCTCGTGGACATGGGGACATCATGAATCCAAGGTCAGATGATAAACCTCACCATTTCCTTCCATCAGGTGCATCAGGGATTATTTATTTTGCCCTTGTTAACTAGGATAGTCTGACTGGGCATAAGAACCCCTTTTTAGCAGAGACCTGAGGAGAAAAGCTCCACAAAACAATACCATTTGACATAGTACAAACAGAGTAGAGTAATGTGGAGTCGTCAGCATGTTGTGTCAAAATAGAATGTTTGACTGCTGAATGCAGATCATTTATAAATATGGTAAACAGGAGTGACCCAAGTATGGATCTCTGTGGCATGCTGACTGTGACAGGAAGGGTAAATACTTGTTTTGCAATTTGACAGCTTGGTATCTATTAGCTAAGTAGCTTCGGGTCCTGGAAGGGAGGAGAGAGAGATAGCCCAGGAGAAGAAAGCGTTTGCAATAGTAATTGATGAGAGACAGTGTCAGAGGCTTTGGATAAGTCAAGAAATAGTGAGGAAACCAGATTGACAGAGTTTCTGTTCTTGATGGTGGTGCCAGTAAAGTGCAGCAAGGTAGTTGTGGTACTGTTGTGGGGTCTAAAGTCAGGTTGTGTTGAGGAGAGAAGGTTGTTTGTGGTTAAGTATTTAAGTAGCTGTGTGTGTATATGCACTTCTCAAAGATTTTTGAAATGTACGGTAATAGAAAGATAGGTCTGAAGTTGGAATAGCCTTGGAGGGGCCACATTTGTGGAGTGCCCATTGTCCAGATAGGGTTGAAACCATTGCAGAGAGTGATTGCCTAAAGACATTGTTGTCAGGGTGTTTATGAGTAGATGGTGGATAACCATATCAAAAGCCTTTGAGAGATCCAAACAAAGAGCTGAGGATAATTGGTTACTGTTCCTGTTACAGTTTATGACATTGGCGAAGGTGAGGAGGGCTGTGGTGGTACTACGATGAGGCCTGAAGCCATGCCGAGAGTTGGCCAGTAGGTTGTTCTGGATTAGATAGTGCAAAAGTTGTTTATGAATGCACTTTTCCATAATTTTTGTCAGAGGTGACAAGATGGATGTAGGTCTATAATTAGATATTTCAGTAGAGCTACCACCTTTATGGAGGGGAATGACATGAGATATTTTCCAGATAGGGGGGACTGTAGCTTCTGATATGGTCGGATTAATTAGAATGGAAATGGGTTATGCTACAGTATCTGCGGCTTTTTGCAAATATTTGGCTGGGGGAAGGTCAGCAGCTAGGGTAGTAGGTTTTAGTTTTTTGATTAGTTTACGAATGAGAGATGTAGAGACTGGTTGGAAGCTAAAGGAGGGCTGGGTACTGGGAATGGTATTCTGTAAGTTAGAGGAGTTCAGGGGTAGTTGGCTAGCTAGGACTTGGATAGTCTCGGTAAAGAAACTATTAAAGGTGTTAGCGACATCCTCTGGTAGTTTATCATTAGAGGCTGAGGGAGGTGAGTGATGGTTTGACCTGGGTGCAGTAGTTTATTAATACCTGCCCAAAACTTTTGAGGGTTATTTTGGTTTCCTTGCTGGAGATGGAAATAGTAGTTTTGTTTATCTAGTAAAATGGTGAAGTGGGTTGTAATTGGGTTTGGTTTTGAGTACTGAGGCTATAGTGTTTATGAAGTGTTTATTGAATTCATTTGGTATTTTAACTGGGGAGAGTTCTTATGATGGGTTGGGCTAAGAATTGTGGCTCAGAACATTTTTTAACTGTTTATATGCCAGCTTTTTTTTTTGTTTAGTACTATACTGCTCTTAGCTGTGTTTCTGAAGAATTCATAAGTTCATAGATTCATAGGTAATTACTAGGCTAGTTGCTTCAAGCCTAGCTGATTTCCTTTTTTGTGTTCAAAATAACCTATCCCATTTGGTTATAGATTGGCCTTACCCATCCCATGGTCGATAATTATATATTACCCCTAATGAGAATAACTGGGATCATATCATAGGTAATTTGAGGGGATCCATGCATGAGACAAAGCATTTAGGAGTTGCGTCTGTCCATTAGTAGTATAGGGGGCAGTTCTAGAGTAAATTTTCTGTTTCTCATCCGTACATCTAAGTTGCGCTTGAATATGGACAGGGATGAGCTTTGTTTTATGTGAATGGGGAATCTGTTCCACAGCAGCGGTATCCTCTGCGAGATATAGTTCCTCCAAACTGTTCTGTTGATGTTGCAGAGGAGGTTTAGATCCCTAGGCCGAGTATTTCTGATGCCATTTGACTTGCTGATGTGCAGTAAATTCATCAGTAAAGGGTCTGAGGATGTCCTGTATGGCAGATGCAGGTAGGATACTAAGTGTAGTGACAGGGTTTTGAGTTGGTCCATGTAAGACATGTTGTTTAAGCTGTTAAAGATAAATTATAGTAATAAAGAAATTTTACTTTTTTGACTCAGTCAAGAATAACACTTCAGGATGTGCAAAGTACTGATTTATTCCCTAAACACCGCTGGGAGACTGCCTGCCAACATTTTTGATCAATCTCAAACAAGAAAAAAATGCTTACATTTATATATTTTCTTATTAATTTCATGCATGCAGAACTCTGACATTACTTGTGATCCTCCCTTAGAGCTTCACATGAAAACTTCACAAATTTGTGTTATAAAAGATTGACCACCTGGTCTAAGAATGTATCTTTCAACCTTGTAACATTCAGTGCCAGTAGACGATTGTCTCACAGACATCCTTGCAAAGATTCATCCCCCAGCTGGAGAAGGCCAGAGCATACTGTTAATTAATCTGGTTTCCACAGATACCTGGCACAATTTATTAACTTTTTGAAACTAGACTTTGCAACATAACATAAGATAACATCCCTTAAGTCCTTCAGCATTTACTTGGCCTTTAATTTTCTGTTAATATACTTGTTGAGTCTTTCGGCTTTTCTCGGTTAGGGGTCGCCACAGCGGAACGCCGTTCCGCTAATGATTGGTGGTTGATTTTTTTTTTTTTGCGTGCCGAGAGAGAATCCAGTTGTAAGGCACTTGAAATAAAAAACTACTACTTATATGAAACTGTATCTTCCATAATCATGCATCTGTTTTTCAGTTTTCCTTTGACATAAACATATTGTAAACATTTTATATGACTCATTTGCAAAAAAAAAAAAAAAAACTCTGCAAGTTAATATGCATTTTTTGAAAAATAAATATGAGACACAATATTTTTCCATAACACGGCCTTTTATCCTGTTAGTAGGGTATCTCTGTGAGCATTCAAGTTTTAGCATGTGGCTGTACAGACACATGCCAAAGGGGACACTGTATTCAATGACTGGCCTAATGAGGGCTGAGTAAAGGGGGGACAATAACATCCCCAGATCTAGACACAATCCCTTTGTTTATAAGCTGTGCAGTATAGAAGGAATTTCTTATAACAACAGGCACATGTTTATAAAAAGTTAGATTGTCCACATAAGTTCCTAAATCCCGAACAACTGGGTCAGCTCTTAGGGGAGTATTGTCAATGTTTTAGTTCCCCAGGGTAAATGACTTCCCAAAGGATACAATAAGTAATTTTTTTGGCATTTAGTTTCAGTCAATTATTTTTACACCAGAGATTCAATGACTGCTCCTAGTTTGCAGTCATCTGCAACCTTAGTCAGCCAGAGATACTTTAGTATTGGCTTTTACTTCAGAAACGTAGATGCCAAACAGGAGAGGTCCCAGCACAGAACCCTGGAGGAGTCCATTGGTGATTGATCTTTTTTTGGGGGCAGCTTCCCCTATTTTGATTGTCTGGGTCCTATCTAGGAGCCAGTTGGAAGTCCAGCAGGTGGTATAGGGGGTTATTCCCGATCTATTTAGCTTTCCTACTATGGCTGATTGGGGAATCGTGTCAAAAGCATTGGCCAAGCTGAGATATGCGATGTGTACTGTTTGGCCTTCATCCATTGCTTTGGTGATCTTTTCAAAAAATCCACTCGGTTGAGTGAGCATGACCTGCCCTTGACAAATCCAAATTGAGATGGGTCCAGTGTTTGGAGGTTCCCTGTGTCCTGACTGATTGATTCCATTACAAGTCTTTCCATAGGTTTGCATATGTGGCTGGTCAGACTTATGAGTTGGGAAGTTGGAAAACATTCTTGATATTTATGTATCTGCCAAGTTTTCCATGTGTGTCCCTCTGCCACATAAGTTACTTTGATATGTACTTACACGAGTGCATGGATCGTGCTATCCCAAACAGAACCAAGACGCTATCCTCCAAAAAAAGGAAGCCAATCTGGTGGTCCCCTGCCATAAACAAACTGTACAACAGAAGGAAGAAACTGTTGCAAAAGAGAGTAAAATCTCATGAGTGGAGGAGCTCCCTGGTCAGCCTCAGTATGAAGCTGAGATCCCTTATAAGATCCTCCAAAGCTAGCTATGAAAACAAAATTGCCACTAAATCCAAGGACAACCACAAAGCATTCTATAGCTATGTCAAGAATCTAGATGGCAAAACCCAGATCTGCTCTGAGTTACAGCACAAAGGCACGAAAATTACAGAACCAACTGATATTGCCAACATGCTGGCAGATTGGTTCAGTGCTAACTTTACCCCCCTCTCACCCCCTAAAGGGCCCATATCTATACAGGAAGAATGCAGAGTCCCTGTAATCACAACTACGCAGGTAAAAGCTGCACTCTCTCAAGCCAAAAACGCAGCATCCATGGGACCGGACAACATCCCAGGCTGCGTTTTACACGAACTTCAGAACAAACTGGCTCCCCACTTAAGCACCATGTTCAATAATAGCCTCGCATCAGGCTTTGTACCCACTGAATGGCACACAGCAACAGTTATCCCACTCCACAAAGGGGGAGCCACCACTGATCCCGGGAACTATCGACATATTAGCCTGACGAGCCTGGTCTGCAAGGCCGTGGAACGTGTCATCATGGAACTCATAAACAAAGACATTGGTAACCTCCAAACTCTGGATCCCACCCAGTTCGGGTTTGTGAAAGGCAGATCATACCTCCTGAACCTGATCGACTTCTTTGAGGCAGTCACCAAAGCCATGGATGAGGGTAAGGTGGTTCACACAACCTATCTTGACCTCGCCAAGGCTTTCAACACCATCCCCCATTCTGGAATTATAGCTAAACTCACTAAACTAGGTATAAATCCCTATGTCACAAGATGGGTTGCCAACTGGCCCACTGACAGAACCCACACTGTAAAAGTTGCAGACTCCAAATCTGACCTCAAGGCAGTGACAAGTGGAGTGCCACAGGGTTCCGTCCTGGGACCTCTCCTGTTTGGTATCTACTTCTCTGAAGTACAGGCTAACACAAAAGACCTCTGGCTGATGAAGTTCACAGATGACTGCAAACTAGGAGCCATAGTCAAGTCCCCAAATGATGTGGACATCCTACAGAAGGGCCTCACTGAGACAGATGCCTGGTGTCAGAGCCATGGCTTCAAGCTCAGTGCCAAAAAGTGCAGTGTCATCCCCTTTGGTAAAAACTCTGTACCCATGAACTACCACATAGGCAGCAATCTACTTAACACCGAATGCGTGATGAGACCTTGGGACCCAGGTGGACAGTAGTCTCTCCTTTTATAGTCACATCGCCACAGCAGTCAGGAAGTCCTTCTACTTGGCACACCTCATTATAAAAGGGTTCTCATCCAGGAAAAAAGAGGTCATTGTCCCCCTCTACTCGTCACACATTAGACCCATTATAGACATTATAGAATACAATGCCCCTTTTGGAATGTACCTCACAAGACATCTGCAGCAGCTGGAAAGGCCACAGAAGTACCTCACAAAGAGGATTACTGGCCTCAAACAAATGCCCTACACTGACCGCCTCAAAAAACTCCAGCTTTACTCTGTAGCATATCGCCTACTCCGCGGTGATCTCTGCCTAACATATAAAGCTATGTCAAACCCAGAGCTGTTGGACATGCTACACCTAAAGAAATCCCAATCCTTCCAAGCTACACGCTCTAGGGATCTAAACCTTGTCACTACAATAAACAGGACACGCTGGCGGGATAGATTCCTGTCCCAGAAACTTCCTATACTCTGGAACAAGCTACCCATCTATGTCAAGCAAAGTTCTTCATTAGCACTCCAAGAAAAATGTTGATGAGTGGATGGGAAATAGGAAATACACCCCGGGGATCATTTCTGTGTCTCTGCTGGACAGTGGCACAGGAAAATAACTTTCTTGGGTGGCGTAAGCTATGGTACCTTGCTGGCTAGGCTTACATACGCCCTTGGGCAGATAGCCTAGTACCTACCTATGAACCTATGTGCTCCAAGGTATGTTATCTATAGTATACTACATGTAATGTTGTTGTAGCAATGGGGTGCAAATTGTCACATATGTTCATTTATTTACTGTTTGGAAACTTGTCAGGGCTGGTCCAAAGGCCATTTTCAATCATAACCTGAAAGTACAGAAACAAAAGCAAACAACTTGAATAATCAAGAAGTGTGCAATACATAAGAACAAATACAAAATCAGATGTTTTAAAGAGCCTTGGAATAAGCATCTGCATGCTTGAGATCCTTACGGTTGTTGCAGTCTTAGAAAAATATTGCAGAGATAGAACTAACAGTAAAAACAAATTGTTTATACTATTTACTATGCATACATAAAGTCCATTTTGAATTTCAACAATCAGAACAACATTTATGATAACAAACAGGGACGTTGTATCATAATGGAGGCTACATGCTGTTAGAATCCAAACATTTCACAGTGGCAGTTTTGCTGAAGGTAGTGTGCTGTTTAATAACAAGTAGTAAGGTTAACCGTTGTCCCTAGAATACTTACACTTAGTTCATTTGTACAAGTGTTTGAGATATGTCAAGTCATTTAACCCAGGTGGGAAGCTTTTCCATAATGACAGGCCTAGTCTGGAGAAGGTACGATGTCCTTCAAGGATGCATCTGCAGTCCTTACAAATGGGTAGTCCTGTCGTCAGGCAGCCCTTCGGTCGGCCGGATTCCAAAGTCTAGGTCTGGCTTCGGCTGGTGTCGCGCTTCACCCGACGTCATAGCTGCAGTTCTTCGGGTATAAAGGCATCAGCTGACGTCATTTTCCTCAGTCTTTCTTGCCGCGTGGCGCCCGAAGCAGAAGCTGTTCGCAAGTGCCGGTCGGTCAGAACCAGAGATTACTACTACCGAATACTACTTCGAAGACTTCTAAAAAGCTAAGTACCCCATTGGGGACTCTTTCTTGCCTCAGCCGATGTCAGAAAAAGTGAATAACTGTTTAACTTGTGGGAAACAAATACCTCATAAAGATTTCCACTCTTACTGCTTACCTTGTTTAGGCCCAGACCACGACGTAGCAGCTTGTCTAGCCTGTGCTTCTTTTAACAGACGGACGCTTAGACGTCGGTCGGAATTTGCAGAACAGTTTTTCGGCTCTGATTTTGCTTATATCATGCCGTCGGATCCTCCGACTTTACAAATAACCAAAAAACGCAGGGATAAGGACCGACACTCGCGGTCCGCGGTTTCGGCCGAAACCGCGGTTAAGCCAACCACGAGTGTCTCGGTTTCGACTGAAACCGAGCAAGTGGTTCTTCCCCCAGCCGAAAACATGCCTTCTACCAAGGCCTCTTCTAACCTGGTGGAATCGGCTTCTGAAATCCAACCTGTTGTTGCGGTTTCTCAGAAATTATCAGACACTATTCCCTTGGATATTTCAACCCCTGCACGTGGAGCTGCTAGGCCTCCTGCAGCCATGTCTATTAAGGCCTTTGCCAGGGCTAAAGCAGCTAAAGCTTCAAAAACGGTGCCTGTCAAGCCCCCCTCTCACAGGCCCAGCACCAGTTCCCATATGCTTTCTTTGGCTGAGGATCTCATTTCTTTAATTCGTGGATCCCAGCCTCATCCAGACAGGACCTCTCATCCACCTCCAGAGAAGAGGCCTAGAGCAGAGCCCCCAGAGCCAGTATCCACAGATGATTCCTCTGATGACTCAGAACATACAGACCCTCCTGAGGCTCCTTATTCCCCTTACGAAGACTCTGATGCTGAAGAGTCCATTCCTTCAGCCTCTCCACCTGAGGAATTTTCCTTTGGGGAAACCTTGCATGCTATGAGGGAACAATTTCAGTGGCAGGGCCAAGATTTCTCAGACTCCAGAAAAGGCTTAGAACCTTTCTACATTTGCCACAGCATAGGCCTTTAGCTATACCTCCAGTTCTTTCTGTTGTAGATGATGCATTTAATGATGCTTGCACTGCTCCTGATTCATTACCTCCGGCCCTGCTAAGCCCGATAGGTTCTACAGGGTCCCGGACACTCATCACCATTTATACAAGGCTCCTTTTGCAGATCCAGAGACTATCTCCCAGGGCCCTAAAGCTGTAGCAACTACATCTACTAAAACCCCTCCCTCTGAAAGGGAATCCAGGTCCTTAGAGATGGGGTAAAAAAGTTTACACTTCTGCTACTTTGTCAGCTAGGGCTTTGAACTGCCATTTTCATATGATTCAATATCAAGAGTTTATGCTAGACCAGTTAACTAAAAAGCTGTCCTCTGAAGAATCTTTAGATAAGAAATATGTTCAGGAAATGGTACATAACATACAGCAGGTTAGTAACCATTCTTTAAAATGTGGCTATGATGCACTGGAGGCTTCCTTTAGATCAGCCATGACTGGCACAGTTATCAGGAGACATGCATGGTTGAAAGAGCAGGCATTACCAGACCATGTCAAATCAAAGCTTTTAGATGCACCCATGGACAAAGTCAATTTATTTGGTTCCCCTGCACAGCAGGTACTAAAAAAGATGGAAGAGAAGGCGAAATCTGTACAAACAGTGAAAGATTTCTTACAGGTTCAACCTCTAAGGTTTAGCAGGAACTGGCCCTCCAAGAATTGGTCCTTTCCGGACTCCTCTAAGACAGAGAGGCAGGAATAGGCGTTCAAGAGGCAGAAACCAATCCAGGGGTGCCTACAGGGGACACCAGTGGCAGGGTAACAACCAGCGAGGCACAGACGCAGCCACCACCACTACAACAACTCAATCACAGTGACTTGGCTGTGGCACCGCCTACCAGGGAACAACTGGAAGCACCATTAGGCGGAAAGCTAACCTTATTTTCAAAGAACTGGCATTGCATCACAAGGGAAAAATGGATTTTGCAGACTATAGACCAAGGTTACAGGTTCCATTTCCATACTCTACCAGGAAAGAGAGGAATGCCAAACCTACCACCTACTCAAAGGGCAGAAGCTCTAAAGCAAATATCTCAATTATTAAGAATGAGAGCTGTGGAAAAGGTACCATCTATGGAACAAGGAAAGGGATTTTACTCCAGACTCTTCCTGGTACCAAGAAAAGAGAGCAAATGGAGGCCTATTCTCGACCTGTCCGCTTTAAACACATTCCTCATTGTTCCAAAATTCAAAATGCTGACCCTACAGCAGCTTTTTTCCATGCTGGGCAAGGAGTCTTGGCTGGTAACTCTAGATCTCAAGGAGGCATACCTGCACGTCCCCATACGACCAAATTGCAGAAGATACCTCAGATTTCTTGCAGGATCAGAGCTTTATTAATTCTCAGCATTGCCCTTTGGCTTATCTACTGCACCCAGAGTGTTCATGAAATGCCTGGCATCAGTAATTGCTCATTGCAGACTTCAGGGAATTCAATTTTACCCCTACCTGGACGACTGCCTGATACAAGCGGTATTATTCGGTAGTAGTAATCTCTGGTTCTGACCGACCGGCACTTGCGAACAGCTTCTGCTTCGGGCGCCACGCGGCAAGAAAGACTGAGGAAAATGACGTCGGCTGATGCCTTTATACCCGAAGAACTGCAGCTATGACGTCGGGTGAAGCGCGACACCAGCCGAAGCCAGACCCAGACTTTGGAATCCGGCCGACCGAAGGGCTGCCTGACGACAGGACTACCCATTTGTAAGGACTGCAGATGCATCCTTGAAGGACATCGTACCTTCTCCAGACTAGGCCTGTCATTATGGAAAAGCTTCCCACCTGGGTTAAATGACTTGACATATCTCAAACACTTGTACAAATGAACTAAGTGTAAGTATTCCAGGGACAACGGTTAACCTTACTACTTGTTATTAAACAGCACACTACCTTCAGCAAAACTGCCACTGTGAAATGTTTGGATTCTAACAGCATGTAGCCTCCATTATGATACAACGTCCCTGTTTGTTATCATAAATGTTGTTCTGATTGTTGAAATTCAAAATGGACTTTATGTATGCATAGTAAATAGTATAAACAATTTGTTTTTACTGTTAGTTCTATCTCTGCAAAGGCAAGCTAACAGAAGACTTACAAAGAGTCATTTACCTGCTGCAAGCCCTGGGATATACAGTCAATATAAAAAAGTCAAGGCTGATTCCATCCCAAAGAATAACCTTTCTGGGTGCAGAACTGGACACATCAAAACAAATGGCATTCCTAACTGCAGAAAAGAAAGAGCAACTACCTCTCTACTTCTTGGCATTAACAAAGCAGAACCATCTAACTGCAAGAAAAATACTGCAAGCCCTAGGCTTCATGGCATCCTGCATAATTCTGGTCCCTCATGCCAGACTGCATATGAGAAAGCTACAGTGGTACCTAAAGAATTTGTGGTCTCAACACAAGCACAGCCTAGAAACCAAAATTGCAATAATCCCATGCCTGAAGCAAGAGTTCCTATGGTGGGCTCAGGCCTGTCAATCAAACACAGGATTGCCCTTCTGCAACAGTCAACCAAGCCAAACCATCACGACAGATGCCTCAGACCTCGGTTGGGGGGCACACATGCTGGACAAGTGCATACAAGGCTTATGGACTCAAGACCAGCTGCGCCTGCACATAAATCTAAAGGAAATGCTGGCAGTAAAATTGGCAATCCAGTCATTCAGACCATTTCTCCAAGAAGGTCAGTTGATGATAAGGACAGACAACACCACAGTTATGTGGTACATCAACAAACAGGGAGGCACACATTCATACCGTCTATGCCGGCTGGCACTGGACCTATGGGATGTGGCTCTGAGCTACAACATTCAGTTACAAGCAATTTTTGTACCGGGAAAAGAAAACATTCTAGCAGACATATTAAGCAGAACTACCACAGATGCTCACGAATGGATGCTGCATCCGGACATCTTCCAAACCATCACAAGAGAATGGGGATTACCACAAATAGACTTATTTGCATCTCCACTCAATCACCAGCTAAATAAATTCTGCACAAGGACGTACCACCCACTTGCTTGGAAGGTGGACTCCCTATCTTTCAGATGGAACAAATATGGGCACTACCCTTGATCCCATTGCTGTTAACACAGAACAACTACAACATCCTGCATCCAAACCTGAAAACTCTGCAGCTAACTGCCTGGAACATTACATAAGAACAATTAACCCAAATTTATCCCAAAGGGTTAAAGACATAATCCTTGAGGCTCGTAGACCTTCAACAAGAAAGAATTATGCAGCAAAATGGAAAAGATATCTCATTTGGAGTACTGCAAAGGGAGAAGATGTGGCACTGGTAAACATAGCCAACATCCTGGAGTACTTGGCAGAGCTCTTCCATACAGGCCTGTCCTATTCTTCCATCAAGATACATGCATCAGCTATTTCAGCAGAATACAGCTTGGATCCACCTGTCTTCTCACATCCTCTGCTCAGGCAGTTTCTGAGAGGAATTAAAAATGTAAAACCTCCCAGGAAACCACCATTGCCAGCATGGGACTTGAACTTTGTGCTAGAAAAATTGACACTTCCCCCTTTCGAACCAGCAGCAACAGCAGAATTACAATACTTATCCTGGAAGACTGCTTTCCTGCTGGCAATCACCTCAGCAAGAAGGGTGTCTGAACTACAGGCATTAATGGCAGTGCAACCCTTCCTGATCTTCCATCAAGATAGAGTGTCCATGAGAACAAATCCTACATTTATGCCTAAGGTGGTATCCAGAGTGTCTTTAAATCAGGCTATCCACCTACCTACATTCTTCCCCAACCCACAGAACAGGGGAGAAAGACTGTTGCATACCTTGGATGTACATAGACAATTACGCTACTACCTGGACAGGACCAAGTCCAATAGAAAAACTGACCAGCTTCTGGTAGCATATGCAACAGGAAAGGAAGGAAAACCAATTTCAAAACAGACAATCTCAAAATGGATAGGAAATTGCATTAGATTTTGTTACTCCTACCATGGAAAGAAAACTCCAGAGAACATCAGGCCTCACTCCACAAGGGCTACAGCCACTACCACAGCTTTCCTACGAGGAGTGGCTACCAAGGACATTATAGAGGCTGCTACTTGGACCTCCGTGCATACATTTGCCAAGCATTACAATTTACCTTTATACTCTAGATCCCGAGCAGGTTTTGCCACTGCTGTTTTGCAAGGGATCCTAACTACACCATAATTTCTCCTTTTTCCTCCTCCCTAGTTTAGCTATGGTATTCTACCCATTTGTAAGGACTGCAGATGCATCCTTGAAGGACATAGTACAGTTTTGTACCTACCATAAATGTAGATGTCCGATAGGAATGCATCTGCAGTCAGGATTACCCACCCACCTTCCCTCTGTGGTACTCCTAGGGTATTTGCCATCCTTCAGCTAGCTTGGGGGGGATCTATTATGGTGTATTTGTTTGTATATATGTACATACATGCTTATTTTATGTGTTTGCTCTCTACTATTTGGAAACATTGGCATTTATCCAAATTTAGCCATCCAAGAGGGCACCTGGCATCTGGGGCAAGAAACACTGAGGAAAATGGCGTCGGCTGATGCCTTTATACCCGAAGAACTGCAGCTATGACGTCGGGTGAAGCGCGACACCAGCCGAAGCCAGACCCAGACTTTGGAATCCGGCCGACCGAAGGGCTGCCTAACGACAGGACTACCCATTTGTAAGGACTGCAGATGCATTCCTATCGGACATCTACATTTATGGTAGGTACAAAACTGTACTTTCTTCAGTATCTGTTTTATGTGGAGGTCTGCTTAATGTGATAGCTTTCTTCTGGGTATTTCATAGGGAGTAAACCCGGTATTGGGTGGGTAGTTTTCTTCTCAAAGGTAATGTACTCTAACCATTTAGTATTTTGTGAAATTGAGTACCTAGGAGATAAGCTGACCTTTCGGTGGCTGGAAATCATTTTAGACATTGTAATTTACAGTGGTGAGATCTGCTGTCAACAAGGATGGAAATCTGCAAGTTATGTTTTCTGTTGTCATGAAGTCTTTGGGAATTTTGTGTTGAGTAGAAGGTAATCAGATTAAGATCATATTCCAGTTTAGGAAAATAATATTTTTGGCTAAGCAACAGTGGGCTGAAGGGAGAAATAAATGAGAGAGTCTAGGGCAGGTTTAAGTTGAGATAGTATTGTATTAGTTAGTTTATCTCTATGACTTGTAAAAGTTACAGAAGAATCAGGGTTAAGCCCTAGGTATTTGTATTCAGAAGTAAGGGAAATTATGTGTTTGTGGTTGCCAGGAATGTTAATAAGGGGCAGATGAGAGAGTTTTGAGTGATTGTATACAGTATAATGTTAGTTTTTTGTGGTTAATTAGAAACTGATTCCAGTCAGCCCAATTGCATACAGAAAGCCTGTTATAATTTGTTCTAGAGATCAGAGGGCATTTACTGGCTTGTAATAGAAGGCTGTATTATGCATATAGCATGACATAAATTTATACACATGGATGTTTCTCTGTGTACCTTCAGAGATGTTACGGGTATTGGGTCAGGCACCACATCACAAGACAGGACATGTCTGATGTTACTTAGTACCAGTCTGTATCTGACAGCTATAACAGACTGCTAACAGTACAGTCAGAACAGTAATACTGCAACAATGGTTGCAATGAAGAATAGCCCCCCCCACCCAAATCCACTGGCATGCTTATGGTGGCTATGAACATCATCCATGCCTCCCCACTGTATGTAAGGGGATAGGCCATCCATGGCAGTCCAATACAGTGTCCACAGTCATCACCTGTACATGTGACAGCAATGTACAGTGTTACCACTACACAGTGTTTAGACAACATGAGGGAAAGGCATGTTGGTGGTGTTGGTGCCACAAAACCTGGTCAATCCCCATCTGTCACACTGGGCTTAAATCAGGTCAGTGATACAGGCACATACAGATGCCACTCTTGCAATGTTGGAGATAATGTGCTACATGAGAGACAACAACTCCTGAATCATGCTTAGGTGTATAGTTACAGGGAGCAGCCTAGCTACTAAGGGCATTGGAGGGTCACTTTGGAGCTGTTGGAACTACCATGGCATATGGGAACATTGCCTGACATGGCTTTCGCCATGTATGTGGCTATTGTTCCTTTGGCTGCACTGTGGGCACACCCCACAAGGTGGTTTCATCAGTATCAAGGAGAGCCACTTCTTCACTGCCACCTGCTGTTTGTGAGCCTGCACTGGAATGGCAAGGCCAGCTTTATGAGCTTCGCCCCACTTGCCATCCTACACAACATGTGATGAGGCAGTCACAATCATGTAGTTACATATCATCCTTGCCACCAGATGTTGATGGTGCCATTCCATAATGGAGATGCCCACAAGGCCATGGGTATTGACAGTGTAGATCCTATCCACTTGCTGGTCCATGACTTTTGTCATGTCTGTGCCCCCCCCCCAGTTTTCACCATCTGCTGCACCTGGGTCCCCCTGCTTCAGTGATGCAAGGCCACTCAGGCCAGCCGGCCACTTGTCCCCCCTCATGAAGCTCCATCCAATCACTACACTATGTATACAGCTTCCCTCACATTCCCATGTGTGTACTCCAGTGACACTTTTGTCTCTCCCCAGTTCTTACCCCTTCCACCTACATAGCTGCTGCTGATCACTGTCATTGTTCCCCACCTTATCCATGCACATGATGATGACTATGCCCTGTCCATCCCCTGTGTTGAGCAGGTTAGGTAATGTCTGATGCACAGTATGGCCAATCAGTGCACTTAAGTGCATAGCCTGGGTGTAGAATTGCATGCATCAGTTTTATTCTTTTATGTCTCTGCTCTTGCCTAGAGGTGTGGCTGGATACCACCTCTTCACCATTGCCACAAAGTACTGACCTGTCCCAGCTTCACATGGGATCCCCCTGGAGCCAGTTTCTACAATAATTCATTACCTGGCAGTTCCTCTGCTGCTGACTCTGGCCTGTCTCACACTGTGATGGTGAAACCATGCTGTAGCTGTTTGCATAAAACACTGCTGTGAAGTGCTTGACAGGTGCAGATGTCTTGATGCAGTACACTAAGACAGGTATCTCTGCAACTGAATTGGGCCTTCAACACTCCAAATGCTTGTTCAGTGATCTTGTGGGTTTGTATCAGTGTGGGGTTGTATGACATCTTAGCCATACTCTAAGGATTAAGTGTAGCTCTCCTGAACCATGGCTCTAGGCCTAGGGCATGTCTGCCATCACCTGAAGCACACAACAGTGGACACCTTTATGTGTTAACTGTAATGTATACATTTGCTGGTTTGTAGTAGCACCTGGTAATGGGGACAAGTGCACAACAATTAGATGTTCTTGTGAGAAATCATCCCAGGCAGATCACTGGTATAGCTCAGATGTGTGTCAGATGTGGGAATCTTAGTAACTGCCTGGATGGCACACAAACATATTGTAAATAATGCCCTGACCTGGAAATTGATAGAGAGGAAACTGTTCCAGCTGACGTAATGTATGAGATGAAGATTGGGTGGGACCTTTGTGGCAGTGAGGGTGCAGTTAGTGGCACAGAGAACCTTATGAAAGCAGGCTATTTTATAGAATGCCTTCATAGCGGTGTCTCTCATCTGAGGTCTGTGTGAACCGCATGTTCTCCTCAACATGCTGTAGCACAGTATCAAGAAACTGGTGTAGGATTCATATGCAGACATGTGAAAGTCTTACCTTGTCACCTGATGGCCACTGGAATGTCCCCATAGGCCGAATGGTTAATGCTATGCAGACCTTCCTGTGGATAGTGATGAGTATTCTACATATTCCTCTTGATTCCTTGTGAGGAGAACACATCTGCAATCTCCAGTATGGTGTTTCTATCCAAATAATAGTGTTCAACTATATCCGTATTGTAGAAGCAGTGGTAGGTCAGCTACAGACAGACCTGTCTGTAATATGCAGGACAATGACAAACACTGTAATAGACACTGGCTGTGAGAATGGTCCCTAAGACGTGTTGTTTAGCTAATAGCAGTTCTACTCTTAGCATTTTAGCATGCTCATTTTCTCTGTTCATCACAAAATGATGCTGTAAAGACTCACTACCAGTGCTGGTCCCAGTCTTAACATGGTCAGTTTCTCTCTTCACCAAGAAATGGCAGTGTACAGACTCACACGTTTCTAAGTGGCTCATTGCACAACTTTCATACATTTCTGATTGCTCCAGCATGTTGTTTACCCCTATTTACATCCATCATTGTGTTCATTTCCATAATGCTGCCCATCTACTTATCATTGTATGTTCATTTACATATGATGCTGACTGTGCTATGATGCCGTTGGCACTATTCCCCATGGTAGCATGATCACTCTGCATGTACCTCTGACTTGCCTCCAACCTTTACAGTGGATCATCATATCTCACTTAACAGTGTGTTAATTGTTATGAATATCAGAGACTGGTTCCTATTTTTAACATCCTTGCCATTTAATTGCCTACTCTTCTTCTTCTTCTTTTTCTGAAAATAAAATTAAAATCAGCTCCCCAAATTAAACCAAATTTCACAGTTAAAATAGGAAATATATGGTTAAAAATGCAGCATATCTCATCATTGTGTGAATAAAAGTTTCAGATCTTAAAATACTTATCCCCAAATTCTACTCACATAAGTAAATATTTGATTGAATATTCATAGTCATGGTGTGAAACATTTCCCTGGCATAAAACCTGTCATCACTGATGAACGCTACTACTCTCCTCCTAGCAACCAAAAAAAAAACTCAGCCAACAATTATTTCCATTTGTTCCCTTCCTGTTAATGTTGTCTCTCGTAAAGAAAAAAAATGTCCTCGCCTGTTTGTTTTTTACATCACAAAGCTTCCTGTTTATTGCACTGTTGACATTCACCACTGATAATTCACTTTACACTGACAGAAAAATAATGCAATAATCTATTGTTTTCACCACTTGAATGACATCTCAGATGGGTTACATCCCTACTTCCAAGCACATTTCCATGATCTCATGTTGTAACAATTAATAATTTTCCCCTACAGAATTTGAAATAAAATCAAAGTCAAAATATGACCAACTAGCTTATATTTCTAACTGTTATCCTAGTTAAGCAATGAGCCTTAATAACATACAAAGCAGAGCTATGGCTTCAGATCTAGGCCTGCAATATGCAGTTGTAGTATAATGTCTGAAACAATTTTCACAGAACAATGAAACGATTCCTGGTTTTTGACGAAGCTACTTTTCACTTGGCTTTGTGTCTTGACTTTTATTTCTCTGCCTTGAGAAAGCTTATGAAAAATAACTGTACATTGTACTTTTTACTTTTATACATATGTCAGCAAGACTATTCTTTCAGTAATACTAATTAATAGACTCTGTTGCTACTTCCGGGTTATCAGGAATGTCAGTCTTATGGCAAAATGAAAAATGGGAATTTAATCAAAGCAGCGTCTGCATGAGCAAATCTTTTGAACCTTGGAATTTATACTTGAATTTTTTTTCTCCCCTTTTGGCAAAAATATTGTTTTAAAAATCTGGTCTGTGACTATTATACTCTGCATATTCAATGTAAATGTGTGGTGTACCTAGATCTACAAATTAATAACCCTTTCATGTAGCTTTATGATAGTTGTCCTATATTTGTCCCATTTACAATGTTCCACTCAAATGTTAGTGTATAACAAATAACCCAAAAGCTAATTATTTTCCTTTTCAGTCATCAAATGCAGTCCATAAAAGTTATATTTCTCAAAGAAATCAGAATGCTCTCAGTTGTGTCTTCATTGTATATGCAATAAATAAATTCCAAAATAGTGTGTGTTTTGTAATATCCCTGTCCCTTTGAATAACACAGAAGCAACACTTTCATTCTCTTTATTACACTTTCCAAGGTGCACAAAACATGTAAGTCACGGTTTAACATTCAGAAATACCATATTTTTTTACATATTGCAGATGCGTAATGTTCTCAATAAACCGTATCCTGAGTATGCCAGAATACTTCTTACATTTTGATGTAGCACCAACAATCTTGTGTAAATTATATGGTTGGATCCCACAAAAGGACGTAAACTTTGCAAGTCTTTGCATGGTCACACATATACATTTTTTTTAAACATCCAAACAGTTTTGTCAGTGTATGCAGAAGGGGGATGTGTGTGTGTGTGTGTGTGTGTGTGTGTGTGTGTGTGTGTGTGTGTGTGTGTGTGTGTGTGTGCGTGCGTGTTTCTCATATCTAATTACCCATAAATATGCAAATGCATTTTTTTATAAAATCACACATAAAATATGCTAAATATGCTGTAAAAGTTCTGTTCAGAAAATCATGCAAAATAATTCATTTTGTTTGCTACAAGCAATGTAGTGTCTGTTTTAACAGCAAAATAATAGTACTGCATTACATTTCAGTACTGATCATTTCTCCCTTATTTTTCTTTTAGCATTAAAGAACATACAACAACTTGAAAGTCTAAAAGTTTGCACAATAGGTTAATAGAATTGGCAGGGATTTAACCTGGCATTTTGCAATGAAGAAACATTAACTGAAAGTAAAATTATTTTCTTATTTAAAATGCATCATGCATAGAATCCTGGATTTGTACTCATTACAGAAGCATTGCTGAGGACTTCCGCGGTGTTGCAGCGGTAGCATTGTTGCCTCACAGCAAGAGGTTCTCCCGTTTGATTCTCGGCTTGGGTTGGGAGTGCCTTCTGTGTGGAGTCTGTATGTCCTCCCCGCGGTCGAGTGGGCGTTCGAAAGACATGCGTTGAATGGGCGTGCCTTCGTTGAAGGTTGGGCGTCGGGCTGGCAACTCGACACCATAAAAACCAACTGCCAATCATTAGCGGACTGGAGTTCCGCTGTGGTGTCCCCTAACCGGGAAAAGACGAAAGACAAACAACAACAGAAGCACTGCTGAAAGCATTAAACCATCAGTTTAAGTTTACAACTCATCCGACATACATAGTAACACTTATGGAATTAATATATTAAAATAAGGCAGATATTAAATAAGGCATATTTAAATCAGAGTCTCTCCCTGTGTAACAGACACCTCTCTCTATGCTTTCTGAACAAGCAGCTTTAAGGACCGTCGTATGTCACTAATGCAGACTGAAAGCATTGTGGAATGCATCATGTGTGTTGGCATTTTGTGCTCATTACTTTGAAAAACAACTTGTTTGCATATATCAGTTTACAGTCACTGAAAAAAATCTTTTCTGAAATGGATTTCATCTTGATGTATCAATGTCTGTTTTTTAGTAGACTTATATACAGTTTATTCTTTATATGCAGAGAAACATTTCTCAGTCACATGATACAACTTCTCTTGCGGAAGTAATCTTGGTGCATTCATTTACAACATTCTTGGAAGGCACTGGTGTTCTAAGGTTTTTGACTATACATCTAGCAGTTAAACTGAGATGATTTCACTGCACAAAATTTAGATTTTGAAGTTTCATTGTCACAGTAGATGTAACAGTTTATGGCAAGACACCATACCCTTGCTTTCCAGTTTGTCTGGGAGCACACTGTGCAACAAATAAAAACTACGTTAGTCTATTCCTTCATTTTCTGTCCCATATAATGCACCACACACTCCTGTCTCTTCTTTCACCCAAAGAAAGTTTTTGCAAGCACTAGAAAGGGCCATGCCTCTTACATTTTTCTTATTTTTAACTACAGGTTTTCATTTTCTTTCTCTTTTGGCCATGCCTCTTACATTTTTCTTATTTTTAACTACAGGTTTTCATTTTCTTTCTCTTTTGGCCATGCCTCTTACATTTTTCTTATTTTTAACTACAGGTTTTCATTTTCTTTCTCTTTAATGGATTGTATTTTGTATTCCTGCCTTTAGATGAAATTTCTGTAATTCCTTCTTTCTTCAGTGTTTAGCTGTCTGCAGTCTATGCTCATCTTCTTACAATATTTGTTTCATAGGGAGAGCCGATTTTAGCTCATTGTAGTCCATGAAGTGTTACTCGGACTGCTAATGGAATCCAGGTTGTCTGGATCATAGTGAAGGCTACAAACCTCTATGCCACAGAGCTACCTTATGGTTTGTGATTGTCTGCAGCTGTAAGTGAAAAAGGATTTGATTATTCGCTCTGTTTAGTTAAATAAAATAATGTTTTAAAGTGTAGTACTGTAGTTTTATTTGCTGCATTACATTACTTGATTAATATTAACTTGGATTTTCTTTCTTAGACCAAATACAACTATTTCTCTTCTGGATGAGCTCAACAGACAAGCCAGAAAAATTCTGGAGAAGCTGTATGGATTCTGCACAGACTGTGGTAGTGGTAACTTTAGCTCTCGCAGCCTGTCACTTGACGATATTCCTGTAAAAACTAGAAGTCTAAATTTACTACAAGACATGTCACTAATAAAAGTGGAAACAGCTAAAGATGGTCAGTTGGTAGCATCTGACATAGTCACTGATTTGCAGTACAGAATCAGTGGAACTGCCATAACAAGAATGTACAACAATATGGACTTAACATCTCTTGGTGGACAAGGTCATGTTGGCTTTAAAGTAGTAAGTAATGCAATCAGTGTTCTTTTTTTATTCAGTCAGATCATATTATCCATTAACTGGAATTAAACTGTGGCCTGATTTTATGTCTTATTTCTTGTATTGGTGCTTTTACTTAGTACATATGAATTTTATACTACTACCTTAATCTAAACTGCATTAATAAAAGGCATCAGTGGATGTTGTAAGTATTAAGATACTCAGGTGTACCAGACTTTTTAAATCTGAGTGCAAAGGAAACTTCTTTATCTTTTTTCACTTGTTTGAATAACCAGATTCATTTGCTGCTGATATTATAGCAAGTATTTCACAGGTCATCTGTAGTGGAGCAAACCCCAGTACTTCTTATCCAAACCAGTTAGGGATTGAGGGTCCCTGCCAAGGACTAACTGAAGAAAACTAAAACAGAATTAGCATGAACAGCATAAACATAATCTGGTATAAAAGGT
Organism: Protopterus annectens; assembly: GCF_019279795.1. Classification (NCBI taxonomy): domain Eukaryota; kingdom Metazoa; phylum Chordata; order Ceratodontiformes; family Protopteridae; genus Protopterus; species Protopterus annectens. The sequence continues at coordinate 767,484,198 of NC_056746.1, read as the reverse complement.
AGAAGTAAAAGTACAAAGTCCAAAAAAACAGCCAATAAAAACTACATTAGTTTCTAAGTAAACACCAAATGATCAGTCATTAAAAGGTTTCCTTGATCCACATTTATTAGGATGTGCACTTTCTTCAGCAGGCCAGCTGATACAGGGTCTATTACTGACAGACATGTCTGGCTGATGAATCAACCCACAGACAAGGAGTTTCTCTTTTGACCTCTTGCTGACAAAGTATTTCAGAGAATGAATAAAAAGAGGAAGACTAAGAAGTCTGTCAAAGAACTCGTATCTGTCATTACTAGCTATATACAATAGAAATTATCCCACTAAGATGTAACCCTTTCGCTCTAAGCAAGCCAAAGTATTCCAAAGGAAATTACCAAGTTTCATAAAATGTAATAGCACGACTCTCTTCCTAGATCTGGCATGGAGGTTCTAAGGACACAGGATTCAGATGGGAGCAGCTGTGACTATTGCAAACCCCTTCCTTCTTGTCCCCTCGCAGTTCCTACCTCACCCTCAAACCTCTTGCTTTATCCTACCTAGAAACAATGAGAGGGCTTTCCCTCTTTTTCTCAGCCTGAGAACAAATCACACAGGACAAGTGGATGATCCAAGGCATAAGAAAAGGCTACTTCTTGCAACTTCGATGGGTTTTTCCCTTTTTAAGAATACCTTCAGTCCCAGAAGAACAAAGACAGCTTATTCCCAGTCAGAGACAGGACCTTCGACAACAGAGATCCATTCAGTTTGTTCCCCCAAGAAAGAAAGGCACAAGATTCAATTCAAGGTTCTTCTTGGTCCCAAGAAAGAAGGAGGCATGGAGAACCATATTAGATGTTTCCAGGTGAAACAAAGTTATAGTGGTACCCATGTTCAAAATGCTTACCTTTCACAGCTATAACCTCTCAGCATGCCAGAGGTATGGATGTTAACCTTGGACTTGAGTAATGCCTACCTTCACATTGCTATTGTACAGGAACACAGAAAGATCCTGTGACTCAGAATGGGGGCATACCATTTTTAGTTTTGTGTCTTACCATTTTTCTTATCTACTGCACCCAGAGCCTTCATCAAATATCTGGCACCAGTCATTGCTTTCTGAAGGACTGAATGGATACACATCTACCCTTATCTGGATGACTACCAGCTACAAGTCTCTAGAAGAGCTTCGCAGAGTCATGCAAACCACAATGGAATGCTTTCAGAAGGTTGGCCTCTCCCTCAGTGTTCAAAAGTCCTATATATGCCCAGCTACTGGAGCCACCTTTTTGAGGGGCAGACCTGGACAGCATTCAATGCAAATCCTTCCTTCTACAGGACAAAAGTCTCTCCCAGTCAAGTTACTTCAAACTAATTTTATAGAAAATAAGCCATCTCAGCCAGAGATTTCCTCAGGTTCCTGTGGCATGTGGCATCTTGCATTCTTATTGCTCCCCTAGCCAAAATCCACATGAAAAACTTACAGTGGTCCCTGACAAAACTGCAGGAACCAGCACCAACATCCCCTGAAGACTAATTTGTTTTCTCTTCTGCCTTAAAAAAGAAAAGGAAAACATAAGAGGGAGGGCATGCCAGACACTGAACATGATCAGCTTGGTTTGGCTTGGGGGCCATACTTGGAAAATCTGAGAGTACAAGGGACATGGGACAGGTATATGACAAAGTAGTACATAAACATAAATGAAAATTATGGCAGTCATTCTAGCCCTTATGGATTTCACAGACAATCTGAAACCAATTCCTTTAAAAATCCTGACAGACAACACCATAATCATAAGATATTTGTAAAGCAGGAGGATACCCACTCTTCTTATCTGTTGCAGTGGCTGTTACCAATAACCTCTAGCATCCCATAGCTAATGAACATGAAAGCAGACAACCTGAGCAGATCCCTCTTAGATCCAAATGAATGGATTTTGAAAAGGGAGAGCTTTCTTGACTTGGTCCACCTGTGTGGTGTGCCAAAAGTAGACCTGTTCACATCTACCCAGAACAGACAACTAAGGAATTTCTGCTCTAGAGACCCTCAAAGATGCGTGTGGAAGATAGAGGCCTTCTCCTTTTCTAGGACAGGAATCTTTATATGTCTTTCTGCCATTGCCCCTCATCCCCAGGGTTTTGCAAAAAATCAGGAAGATGGACCAAAGATGATACTGATTGCACCACACTGCCCCGCACAACACTGGATGTTCTTTGTGTTCTGCTGTTGCAGTCATCACACTTAGGTTATCCTGCCAGCGGTAGCCCTCAGTCAGCCCAAATACCAGAGGCTTAGTATTTCTGCGTTGGTTGCTGTCGCTTCAGGACTGAGGTCAGGTCGTCAGGGGTATAAAAACAGGCAGCCTACGCCATTACATCAGTCTTTCTTCCAGCAGAAGCAGTTCGCACGAATGTCAGTCGGCCACTACCTCAGTTTTCGTTTCCGAAATTGAATCATTTTGAAGTCTTCTAAAGCTAAGTACCCTGTTGGGGATCCTTTTTTCTTGCTCTAACCGATGTCAGAAAAAGTTAACAATTGTCTCGCCTGTGGAAAGCAAATACCACACCGAGATTTCCATTTTTATTGCTTCACCTGTTTAGGCTCAGACCATGACGTACCTCGCTGTCGGTTTTGTGCTTGTTCAACATCCGAACTATTCGTCGTTGGGCCCTTATTGTACCTACATACTTTCATTGTCGATCTCGATATTCCGAAATGGCTTTGGTAAGCCATCTGACTACCGATCTTCTGAAAAAAACTAAGGATAAAGACAGAGACAGACCGCGCAGGTCCAAAACTGCCACCAGTGCTTCCGTTAAGCTAATCACCAGTTCACCAGTACTCAGTGAGGCGCTTTTGCAGCCCCTAATGCCCACTTCGATGAATTTGCAGGCCGCTAACGAGACCTGTTTGGAGTCCGGTATGCCGCAAGACTCTTCTTTGACTATGGAACCTGCGGATGCCTCTCCCTTGTATGGGTCTGGGACCACTGTGCAGGCACCGGCTTCTAAGGAAGTTCTTCACACTACCGATATTCGAGACAAACTGATGACGTCTTTCATGTCTTCAGTTCTTTCTAAAACTACCAAGTTTCTAAGGCCAAGAGTACGAGCTATGCCTAAAAAAACAATGACCCTAACTCAAGCGCCGGCTTCTGTGCCACAATCTCAGCCGCTTAAAATGGCAGAAGACCTGATCATACTGATTGGAGGAAGCCAGCCTTCCCCTGCTAAAAGAAAAAGAGACTTGTCCCCAGCAGCTTTATCTGACCAAGAGTCCGACGACTCTGAGGTTTCTGAATATGAAGACATGCCCTTATCTGCCTATGAGGATTCAGATGCCGAGGAATCCATTCCTTCTGCCTCCTCTCCAGAGGATTTTTCTTTTGGTGAAACCCTACATACTTTGAGAGAGCATTTCCATTGGGAATGCCAGGATTATCCTCAGTCCAAAGAGACTCAGGGAATTTTTAGATTTACCACAGCACAGACCCTTAGCTATCCCTCCTGTTCTGGATGTTGTGGATGATGTCTTTATGGAATCCAGTCTAACTCCTGATACTTTACCCCATGCTCCAAGGAAACCTGACAGGTACTACAGAGTCCCTGACGCTCACAAAATTCTCTTCAAAAATCCTACTGCTGACCCAGAGGTCATCTCCCAAGGACCTTAAGGAATAAAAGCATCTACAGCTAAGAATCCCACCCCCTCGGACAGGGATTCCTGAGCTTTAGACAGATGGGGTAAAGAAGTATACACCTCTGCAACTCTCGCCATTAGAGCATTGAATTGTCAGTTCCCCGTGCTGAGATACTAGCAACATACTACGGAACTTATTAAGGAAAAATGATCAACCTTCCCCGACTGTGCAGAAAATAACGAATTACAGGAGCTTATGCATTCTGCAAGCCAAGTCAGCAAGCATACCCTGCAGTGTGGGTTTGACGCCCTAGGAGCATCAGCAGCAGTTACGGGTTCTGTACTTAGAAGGCATGCCTGGCTTAAGGAGCAGAGCTTGCCAGACCATGTCAAATCAAAATTATTGGACACTCCTCTGAATAAGGACAATCTGGCACCAAAGCAGAAGAGGTTCTAAAAAAGATGGAAGAAAAGGCTAAGTCTATGCAGGCAGTCAAAGATTTTTTGCAAGTGCAGCCTCCAAGATTCAGTATACATTGTCCCTCAAAACATTGGTCCTTTCCAGCCCTCTCAAGGCCATCTCAAACTAGACCCAGGAGAAACAGACCACCCAGATTACAATCTCAGGGTATGTAGAGATCTAAGCAATGGATTACCTCCACTTCTAAAGCAGAGAGTGCTAAGCCACCCCCTTACAGAAAGAATTCACAATGACTTCTCAACTCCACTCCTCACCTCTGTCCAATTGCTCGTGCCCCTATGAGGAAAACTTGCCCACCATGCAAAAAACTGGACCTCCATCACCAACGATCGATGGGTCCTCAACATAGTGTCCCAGCAATACAAATTTTATTTCCATATGCTGCCAACCCCAAAAGGGTTCCCAGACCTTCCTCCAAACCAGTGGGCAGAGGCACAAAACCAAGTTCAGTCCCTGCTGTCCATAAGGGCAATTCAGCCTGCTCCTACCGAACAGATAGGCCAAGGTTTTTATTCCAGACTTTTCCTGGTACCCTGGAGGGCACCTGGCACCCAATCTTAGATCTATCCATTCTAAACACCTTCTTGGTGGCACCAAAATTCAGAATGCTCACCCTACAGCAGCTTCTCTCTATGCTGTCCAAAGATGCCTGATTAGCCACTCTAGACCTAAAGGAGGCCTATCTGCACATCCCAATCAGGGACTCCTGCAGAAAATGCTTCAAGACAGGATCTATACATTATCAGTTCTCTGCACTTCCCTTTGGCTTATCCACTGCTCCCAGAGTTTTCACAAAATGTCTGGCTCCAGCCATTGCTTATTGCAGACAGAGAAATATTCAAATTTACCCTTACTTGGACGATTGCCTAATTCAGGCAGACAGTCAGGAAAAGCTGTTGTAGCACCTGGCATTTGTAAAGGACCTTCTAACCTCCCTGGGGTACACTATCAATGAAAAGAAATCCAAACTAGCCTCCAGTCAAGAAATTGTATTCCTGGGAGCAAGCTTGGAAACAGCATCCCAGATGGCATTTCTTACTCCAGAAAAACAAGCCTATCTGACATGCTACTTCACTCAAATGGCCACCAGAACCCAGCTATCCGCAAGGAAAATCCTGCAGGCTCTAGGGTTCATGGTTTCCTGCATTCTACTAATTCCATATGCCAGACTGCATATTAGGAAACTTCAGTGGTACTTAAAATGTCTTTGGTGCCAACATTCTCAGGACCCGGAAACTATCATACCTATAATAACTTGTCTAAGGAAAGACTTTCTTTAGTGGGCAGCAGCATGCAACCACAACAAGGGACTTCCCTTTACACAACCCCACGCCACCCAGACCCTAACCACAGATGCATCAGACTATGCCTGGGGTGCACATCTGGATGGCAGGTGCATTCAGGGCTACTGGATCCCAAACCAAATTCATCTGCACATCAACCAAAAAGAGGTGCTAGTGCTCAGCATGCTCTGACAGCTTTCAGATCCCTGCTCTCGCCGGGGCCCCTACTAATCAAAACCGACAACACTACAGTGATGTGGTATATCAACAAGCAGGGGGGGAACCCACTCTTACCCACTTTGCAGGCTAGCCATGACCCAGTGGAACATGGCCTCAGCCATGCATAATCACCTGCAAGCTCAATTTCTGCCAGGCAATCAAAACTTTCTGGCAGACAACTTAAGCAGAAATCTCCTAGGCCCACACAAGTGGCAATTAAACCACAACACCTTCAGCCTTGTGACCCAGAAATGGGGTACCCCAAAGGTGGACCTCTTTGCCTCCCCCTACAACCACCAGCTCAGCAAATTCTGCACCAGGGTACCTCACAGCAAGGCTTGGAAAGTGGATGCCCTATCCTTCCAGTGGGCAAACCTCTCAATCTGTGAATTTCCCCCTCTGCCTCTACTTACAAGAGTATTTCTCAAGATAAGGCAGGAAAGACCAAGGGCAGTCCTGATTGCCCCAAACTGGCCATGCCAACACTGGTACCCACTACTGCGCAGTCCGTCACCAGTGCCCTCATGGCACCTACCCCAGATCCCAACCCTCCTGACTCAGCAGAAGAGACAGATCTTGCATCAGCAATTGCAGACCCTGAACTCTGCAGCCTGGCTTATTCCTTGAATTCTCCTTTAGTGACCAGCCTAAGCAAGCAGGTACTGGATGTCATATGTGAAGCCAGATGACCCAGTACAAGGAAATCCTTTGCTGATAAGTGGAAAAGGTATTATTCCTGGATTCACACTAAAGGAGTGGATACAGCACAGCTCTCCTTACCTCTCATCCTGGATTACCTAGCAGACCTACTCCACAGAGGCCTGTCCTTCTCTTCCATTAAGATCCATGCCTCTGCCATCTCTGCTCATTACATCACTGAGCCACCTCTCTTCCCTCACCCTCTCATCAAGCAGTTTCTGAGAGGGGCTAACAACTTAAGGCCACCAAGAAGAGCCCTCACCCCTGCTTGGGACCTTTTTGTATTGGAAAAGCTCACGCTACCCCCCTTTGAGCCTGCAGCGTCAGCAGAGCTAAAATTCATCTCTTGGAAAACAGCATTGGTTCTGGCCATCACTTCAGCTAGAAGAGTGTCTGAGCTACAAGCACTTATGGCTGTGGAACCCTTCATTATTTTTCATGCTGACAGGGTCTCCCTCAGTACTAACCCAACTTTTATGCCTAAAGTGGTGTCCAGTGTGACTCTCAACCAGTCTATCCATTTGCCCACCTTTTTTCCCCTAATCCTCAAAATAAGGGGGAAAGGATCCTGCACTCTTTAGATGTGCACAGACAGCTCAGATTCTACCTTGATAGGACTAAGCCCTTCAGGAAATCTGGCCAGTTACTAGTTGGCTTTGCACCGGGGCAGAGGTCAAGGCCATATCAAAACAAACCATCTCCAAATGGATAGCACACTGTATCCGTTTCTGTTACAAACACCATGGGAAACCACCCCCTCAGGGGGTCAGAACGCATTCCACTAGGGCAACTTCTACAGCCTTTCTCAGAAGAGTCCCTACCAGGGACATTCTGGAAGCTGATACTTGGAGTTCTGTTCATACCTTCACCAAGCATTACCACCTGCCTTTCTTTTCCATATCCATGACGGGTTTTGCAAGAGCAGTCCTGCAGGGCATACTTGCCAGCCCCAACTCTTCTTGACTGCCTCCACCCATTCTTCAGCTTTGGGAATCAACCCAAGTGCGATGACTGCAAGAGTAAAACACAAAGAACATAGTACAGTTGTGTACGCTTACCATAAATGTAGATGTTCGAGTGTATTCACTGTTGCAGTCCTGGTTTCCCACCCTCCAGCCCCCTTGTCTCTCTCTCTCTCTCTCTCTCTCTCTCCCTCACTCACTCCTTACAGGGCTATTGGTATTTACTTTTTAATGGTGGTGTTTTTCCACCATAACTTAGCTCCCTATTTGGGGGGCCCTGACATTTGGGGCAAGAAAAACTGATGTAATGGTGTCAGCTGCCTATTTTTATACCCCTGACGACCTGATGTCAGTCCTGAAGCGACAGTAACTGATGCAGAAATACTAAGCCTCTAGTATTCAGGTCGACTGAGGGCTCCCCCTGGCAGGATAACCCAAGTGTGATGACTGCAACAGTGAATGAATACTCAAACATCTACATATATGGTAAATGTACATAACTGTACTTTCTCCCTCCTTCTCTCACTCACCAAGGAAAAGACCAGTTCCATGACAATGTCCATGGGCTTTTTCACTCGGAACAAAGGGTCTGTCATTCACCCAACTCTCAAAACCGCAAACCTCACAGGTTGAATGATTTATCCTTAATGCCTTCTAGGCATCAGTTTACTGAGGATGGGATATCTGTTTTCATGGAATGCAGGAAACCAAGAACTAGGAAGTCTTATATTGCTGAGTGGAAAGTTTATTCTATTTGGTGCTGATATAAGGGATTGCTACCTAAAGTATTTTTTTTTTATTAGAGATCCTGGAGTATCTCTCCTAACTATACAAGGAAGGTTTGCCCTATTCTTCTATCAAGGTTCATACATCTGCTATCTCTGCATGCCTTCCCAGGTCCCCCACCTACTCTTATCCCCACATGAAACAATTCCTCAAGAGAAATTTACATGCAAGACCACCCAGGAGACGCTTCCTTTCCTATGGGAGACCTTAACATTGTTTTAGAAAAGCCTGGGTGTCCTGTGTGGGATCACTGAATGTCCAGGACACATGGGGAAAGAGCATGAGAAAAAACGCATACATATGAAAGAAATTATAGTATCAGCTTAACTTTAAAAACATTCAGTCCTGACAGATAACACCATAGTCATGTACCATATTAACAAACAAGGGGGAGGACCCACTTCTGCAGCCTATGCAGGTTGGCTATGCACACTTGGAAGATTGCCCAGAAGTAAGGTCTGACTGGTAGGATAGCCTACAACTCATCAAAAGAGAATATTTTGGCAGATAGGCTCAGCAGATCATAGGTAGACTCACATGAATAGATGCTTGATAGGGAAATCTTTCTTGATTTGACCAATAAGTGGGGTCTGCCAGAAGGAGGCCTTTTTTCATTTTCAAAAATAGGCAACAAAGATCTGCTGCAGAAAAGCAAGTCTGGCATCCTGGAGATTGGATACCTTCTCTGTGAATTGGTCAGGTCTGTTTCTGTACATTTTTCCTCCTTAACCTTCATCCCCAAATATTGCAGAAGATCAAAGAGGAAATGCTAAAAGTCAATCTTATAGCCCCTTTTTGTAAAGACAATGTTGTTTTTCCTCCTACTACTAGGTTTAGCAAGGACAATTCCAGGAATGTTGCCACAAACTGTAATTTTTTTGTCACACAAAAAAGGGTCCTTGATGTACCTCAGAAGGGTGACAGGTTGGATGATCTAGTATATATCCCTTCTAGGCCCATGTTTTCAGAGTGCATACTAAATATAATGAGGGAGAAGAGAAAACCAAACATAAAGTAACTATACTCAGCAAAAGTGGAAAAGATTCTTCCTTTGGTGCTGATCCAGTAACCATGACTGAATTGGAGCAAGGGTGTTACTGGCTTTGAATTATCTGTCAGGCCTTTACAAAACCTATCCAACATATATGTCTTTAAAAGTCCATATTCTGCTATTTCAGCCTGTACTACTGGGCCCTCTTTTGTTATTCTCAGTTACCAGTGAAATAATCTTTAAAAGGAGGATTGCATATTTGGTCACCCAGAAAGGACATTACCCCACTGTGAGACTTGATGTTTTAGAGGAGCTAACTCTGAACCCTTTTGAACAATCTGCCTTGGCCTCTCTTAAGTGCCTGTCAAGTCCCTATAAGATGCATCTGTTACAAGAGTCTCAGAATTGCACACACTGATATGCAGGGACCCATTTCTGAATGTTCACAAAGACAAGAGTATCCCTTTGCATCAGTCTTTCTTTGTGCCAAAAGCAGTGACAAACATTCACTTGTTTTTTCATTTGTTTGTTTATTTTGTAAATTGATGAGGGTGGGTGAGCTGGTCAACTGACCCTTTTCAGTCATGACCTCAATATAGAAGTACACATCAAGTACAATGAATAAAGTTAAAACAAGTAAACATAAAACAATATAAAGCAATGCAACATAGAAACTAATTACATTAGAAATGAGAAAAGAAAAAAGTTTAAAGTGCAGAATTTGCAAAGCATTAGATTGCACAAAAATAGTTACACATCACGTGTTAGTAAAAGAGTACATGCTAACAAGCAGCCAAAGCAATTAGCCAGTGTCTCTAAATATTCATTCTGCAAGTGCTGCATGAGATGTTTTTTGAATGTTTCCAAATTTCTAAGTTTCTTTTCTTATGTCTGTTGATAGTTGATTACATAAAGCATGTCTCTAGAGAGAGCATTTTCTCTTACGGAAAGCTTAAATTTGGATATTTCTCTGAACCAAGCCAAATAGCTTCCTATGTTTTTCCATAAACCTCAAAGAACAGGGGAAAAAGTTTCTTTGAATGTGCATAGACAGCTGATGTTCTGTTTAGATAAAGCAAAACAGGGCAGAAAATCAAAACTAGTGTTTAAGTTCTTTACAAAAGGCAGACAGGGGTATCCTAGGCAGACATTATCTAAGGGGCTTGCCCACTGTATCTGCTATTGCTGTTTTACCTTTGGAAAGCTGGTGCAAGGGCATGTAAAAGCCCACTCATCTACAGCCGCAGCAGGTACCATGGGATTCCTCAGGTGGAGGGCTCAGCATTCAGTCTGTCTTGGAATTGGCTACTTGGTCCTTAATTCACACATTAAAGTTGGCATACAGGGCCAGGTCAAGGTTTGCTTCTGCTGTCCTGCAATGCCTGTCATCATAAAGAGCCAGTCAGGGCCAACCACCCACTGGTCCAGTCATGCATCTGATGAAGATCACAACAGTGAATAGTGCAATGCACATAGAACAGTTGTGTTAATACAGTAAGTTATGAACCTTCAAAAATTGTACATGTTCAAGTAAATTCACTGTTGCACTTCATATTCCCTCTTCTTTCATCCTGCTTAGGCATTCTGGGGTGAGGGGTGGATATTCTGCACTTCCTTTTCCTGCCTTCCACCCTGTTATCTCTCTGCTAGATCTTGTCTTTCTTTGAACTTGCGTGACTCCTAAAGAAGAAGATGGAAACCTCATTGGTGGGCCTTTTTTTAAACAAGAAACATCTTTGTCAAATTATGACTTATGACATAGGCAATCATACATTTATGTAAATGAAAACAAACCAAACTGACATATTTTTAATAGCAAATATTATACATCACTTATAATCTAGCCAGTGGTTGTCAGTCAAACATTATATAGTTCATTCAAATCGTGCCATCTTTTAAACCTCATTCCTCCTCCAAAAACATTATTTTGCATGTATTGTTCCACAATTCCCATTTTTCTATGAAATTTTCTCCTATGGTTGTTTTGTCTCTGTTACTGTAATTACTGTTTCTAGTACATTTGGTTTAGGCTTTGATTTCCATTGTCTAGTAATTATTTTTTTGGCAGCCACCAAAATTAACTCAGCAAGGCTTTACTATGTCTAGCTAATTCTGATTCTGTATCATAGCTGAAAAAATAATTCCCTTAGTTTACCAATTTGCTCACCCAGTATTTTTGATAGAGTAATCTGCAGGGAATTTTTAAACTCTGCCAACTCATTATACTCCCAGAAAATATGTTCCCATTTACCTATTTCTTCCCCATCACACCTCTAATATTTGCTGTCTATGATGAAAAAAAATATTTGGAGTCTACTTGGGGTATAAAAAATACCTATGTAAACATTTCCAAGCAAAGATTCTAAATCTTCTAGACATTACTGCATATTTGGGAGACATCCATATATCCTCCCATTATTTCTTTGTGAATTGCTTATCCAATCTCTCATCCCAATCCTTTCTTACCTCCTCTGATTGATTCTTATAGTTATCATGCAAAATTTTGTATACCCTACTAATTATCTCTTTTTTAACAGCAGCTTCTGTTTTAATTGGGAATTCCTCCTTTTTATCTGCTTGGTTCATTTGTTCACTGGCATCTGGGACAGGTTCTTCTCCAGTCAGTGCAAGAAAAATCTAAAGAATAGCACTGGCCTTTTGTATTGCTGTTGACCAAGTGGGAGGGTGTCACCCAAGGCCACTTGGGAAAAGAACAGCTTTTGAAGTAGGCCAGCCATGAGCTACTTTCAAGTAGGATACCCAATGGATGAGTATTGCAACAATGAATGTACTTGAATATCTAGAATTATTTTTAGTTCCAAACACAGATGTATTTTCTGTCAACATTGCCGACGTCCTGTTGCCTAAGTGGGAGGGAGTCAACCAAGACCACTGGGGTACAGCTTTGGATGTTATGACAGCCATGAGCTACCTTCAGGCAAGAAATTTTCTAATAAATATACTTGAAAATCTAGAGTTGTTTTTGGCTCTTAATACAACTGAACTTTCTTCATGGACCTGTGCTCAGAACTTTAGTTATTAGGCCCATATTTTAGGGAATGATATCAGGTTTTTCACTTGAGTAGTGTTAAGTCTCAGTTACTTCCTTTGGGCTTTTACTGCAGTATTTTTGTGGACTTTTATGGAGGTATCTTTCCAACTAGCTTTGTGACAGATTTGCAGCGTTTTGGCTTTTTGGCATACATTACAGCTGCAGTTTAGACTGTGACCTGTGTGTGCATATTTACTTGTGTGTGTGTGTGTGTGTGTGTGTGTGTGTGTGTGTGTGTGTGTGTGTGTGTGTGTGTATGTACGTGTGCACTTGCTCATGTGTATCTCTGTGGCCTTTGCACATTTGTGATGCCCAAAAAAATACTCTCCACTTGTCTTGAAAAACCAAATAGTTTATTCAGCCTTTTCCCTGGCAGCAGAGGATTATAGAATTCCCCCCTGTGCCTGATGAAAATAAACCTTATGAAAGCTGGATTAATTAGGTTATGATCTGGATTCTGATTACTGGGCTGAAAAAAATTAAAACATGCCCTTCCAGTTGCACTGTCACTTAATGGAAGAAATAGGAACATAAGAATAGAAATTTCAGCAGAGGATTTAAACAGAAATGTTCAGCTTAATAATAAGACTGAGGGAGGAAAAGTATTTGATTTGTTAGGCATACTGCAGTTTTGATCAGATTACCAGAGACACAGCCTTGATGGCAGATTGCAGAGTACATTTTGAACAAAGATATAGTCTGATATATAAGTATAATGTGGTACTTCCAGATGAAGTACTTTCTTTTAAGCTGTTATATATTACATGTTTACATATAAACAGTTTACAGCATTAACAGCATATAGTGAACTCAGCCTCAACAAAGTCAGCCTTCTAAAGTGCTTTTTAGGAGAAAGGGCATCAATCACTGCAATGCTTAATAGCATAAGTCAAGATACAATGTATTTCACAGAGCAGAACTGAATTAGTAAGCCGTGCAAACAAAAAAACACAATGAGGTACCATTCCAGGTCACTAATCTGCTAAAGAAGTATGGCAGAAGATTTAAATGTCTGGTATGCCAGAGTAGCTGTCACTGTCCAAACAGATGTTAGCAAGTTAAAATAACAGAGCTTGTCAAGTATCTGACTAGTGCAACATAACTTCATTTGCCAAAGGGATTAGAGTCAGGTGAGGTAGTTTTCATAGCAGAATCTTTTGGGTCATTTGTCACTGATACTACATGCATGCACTCCGTTGTGAAGAAGAATGTTTAGACACTGTGGTAGCGGAGTGCATCTGAGTGAGGGGAAAAGATATCGACAACTGATACTGCTAGAAGTAGGACTTTCAGGTTTGGCGATGGAAATTAGTATGTTCTACCAACAGACTGAAAATCCCTGCCAAAATATGACAAGCTAAGCGTGATATTGAAACAGAAGGAATTACATTTGAGGTAGCTTTGCTACCAAGCAAGACATTCTTAGGGAAAAGTAGGAATAGTCCTACAAGTAGACAACGACAAAGCAGTCAAAATTTCTAGATAAAGACCTTATGTGGAATCATTGTGAGAACTGGTTTGAAGGAACATGACCAGAGAGGAGAGGTAGAAATTTTAAAAGGAATGCACATTCAGCTTGGAAATGCTTTTGTTGATAGATTAGAGAAACTACTTTGTAGTGCAGGAAACAGGTTATTGACAGTTGTGAGGTCATAAGTGTATCAGACCTAAGCCTAGGCCTGTTGCTATTGAATGTTGGCATTCCTCTGACCTCTTGAGTACAATGAAGGAGTAACTGTGGACACGAGCTTGTGCTTGGCTTGAATGGTATTCCTCTGGCCTGCAAGTACAATGAAGGAATAACTGTGGACATGAACTTGTGCTTGGCTTGAACCTAAGTATGTCTTCTCTTCTGATTGACAAGCTGCCTGATTTGAAAGGAACTACAAGGAGGAAGGCAGTGGAAGAACACATTTCAGCACTGCACAGGAATGCTACAAAAAGTCTGACTATGCCAAGGAGAAAGGACTTGGAGTCATTACAGGCCTGGATAGAGTTGTGGCCTTTGTGAGGCATGGCTGTATTTGTATAATTCCAGACTTTGTAATGTCAGGATGTAAATGTCTGACTAGTATGCCAATAAAAATGATGAGGTGAGAAACTTACCAGAACTTATATCAGGGAATCCAGAACACAGACGCAGGATGAGATGAAAAGTTCCAAAATGAGTAAGGAAAAATTAGTTAGCAGCCACAATAAGGTAGTAACCTTGTTCTGAAAAAAATGTTAGACTTTATGATCTATGTATAGAGAGAGAGAAAGGACTATATCATAGAGCTGGGATCTTAGGAAGAGTAGTTGATAAAACTATAAGAAGATACAAGAGTTGGTATTAATTGAGACGTTTATATCCATCTGATATTGCAGGCACAGAAGGGTCTGTTGAAATGTCACATGTAGCAGCTATTCACTTTGAACCTATGACTTCCATATGCAACACAGTGTACTCTTGTCTGAGGACAATTCTACTATGTGTCCTCAAATAAAAAAAATTGAGCACAAAGTAATTGAACGTAATTACTCAAAGTTCTCAAAATAAAAAAAAGAAAGAAATACAAAGAAAAACATTTTTTGCAGTGGGCAAGCCTCACTGTGCACACCTGCTCCCTACTACTCACATATAACAACTCTAAGATTGCAGTTTTGTGGAGAAAATAGCAAATTCCCAATTCCCACTGTAGCCTGATCTTGCACATGAAAAGACTAGCAATTTGCAATCTTTTCATTTTTTATTATGTTTCCATTCTTTTCATCATCTGAACAAATGAACAATCGAACACATGAAAGACTCCCCTGAGACATCATTTGTTTTGGCAAAACAGGAAGAGATGTAGAGCTGAAGAAGTCAGAAGAAGTAACATCTAAAGAACTTCTTGTGGCTTGAGAGTTTGAAGAACCTTACTGACAAGAATGTCCAGAAGATTTATCAACATGTGCATTAGAATCTCCTTGTCTCCCTTTGACCATATGTGCCAAAAGCAGAGGAAAGTTAATTTCATGGACTTTATAAGTCTGTGTTTTTGCATGATATGGAACTCTTTTGTGGTAGATATGTATGCCTTCCCCATCTTTAGTTGTGTGGAACAATTGTGTAAACTCAAGAAGTCTGATTGGGGTGAGGCAGAAGCATCACTCCACTGTTATGACAAAGTGAAATACATCACTATTACATTAAGGGGAGGACTCACAAGTTGACCCTGATGTGTTTTACTTGCTACTGGGGAACAGTAAGGTCACTGCAGTGCTTATCTGCCATTTGAATGGATTTGTATGGGATGGCTGACGAATATTTGCTTCTTCAGTTACTTCCTTTCAGGTTATTAATGAAAAGCATGGCCAATTTGCTATGTAGGATTGTACTTGTCATCTGTTGATGGAGTGGTGTTGCACGGCAAAAATGTGCTGCATAAAAAAATCTTCATTCTGCTGTCATAGAAGCATTAAGGGTAGGATGCTGTCTTTACCTCAGCTGGCATTGGGTTACTTAGCTCAAAAATAAGACAGTTTCTCAGTGCTGCTAGCCAAAGTAGACCAGATGGCACCTTTGACAGTTCCTGTCTAGCATCAAGCGGCATATAGCACTCCACTGTACAAACTATTCGTGAAGTAAACAAGACTGCTGAAAAAATATGTTCTGCAAAAGCAGGTCTAAGATTTCAGCTCCACAGAAAGGTCATCCCTGAAACCAATTGACTTCAATGATGTCTCACATGGAAACCTATCTGATGGTGGTATTCCTAGGGGACACTTGGTTGTTTAGAACAAGGAAAATACTCACCCCTTTGCTGTCAAAAAATAGAAGAGTGGTACACACAGCATCCTCAAAGGAGAAACACTTACCATGTACTCTTTATAACCATGGTGTACAGCTGGATAACCCAAGGGGTAACACTTTTCAGATACTCTGTGTTATTCATCCCTCTCTAGCATAGATGACAACCAGGTGGGGTATTTTGTTTAGATGCTTTAGTACATAGAAACACATCAGAATGGATAGCAGCATCATAAAATACAAATGAACTGGTTAACAGACAGACCTTACATATATACATGCTTACATCTCAGCAGCTTACTACAAAATGGCAGTCGAACTTGCACATACTCAGTATTTATACACTTGTGCAAACCCTTGGATAACTTCTTAAAGGTACATACACAGACATTGATCTGTACTCTGTGTCACACATAATCTTCAATTGAGGCAATGAACTCTACAAACCCTGTTACAGAAAAAAGGCATTGCCTAAAATTTGGTGCAATAAAAGAACTCATCCAATCCAAGATAATTTGCAGTATCCTGTGGTCTGCTAGAAATAAAGCATTTGGCAGACTTCCTTAATAATGACGTTTCCAACCATGGGCTTCTAAAGAACTTGATGAAAAAATATGATATATTGACTACTGAATCTTTGAGTGAAATGATAACCTTCTTGGAGAGGCTGTATTGGAGATTTTCCACTGAAACCTATCCTTACTAGTTATAGGAGCTTAGTTAGATATTTTGATGTCCTTAGTCTGTGGCATTTTAAAGTGATGTTGAGAATCTGATGATGGTGAAGATGTGAGTGTCTGATGTTCATTGTATATTACTTTACGTGAGAGAGATGCTTCCAGATTAGTTAAATATTTGCACCTCTCACAGAGTTATTTGTATTAAGTAAGAGCTCGTTATCACTGAGGATAAGACAGTTCATACACTTCCAGAGGACACCAAGGGATAAGAGGCTGTCAAAAGAAGGAAAACAAATTGGATGACCTTCCATAAAGTCCTGAGCTTCAAGTATTGGAGGAGTGTACAAATAAGTTAATGTGACTGAGAAACTGAATTTAATGTACATTTTGGAGAAGGTCATAGGCTAAACTATTTGCAGGGAATTAGTAGGCTAATTCCCATTTATGGAATAGTGCATAAGCTAAATTATTTAAAAAGTCTGTGTTTTTTGCAGGCGAAGTGCACTGGATTGTATATTTGTATTTAGCAAGTGAAGGAAGACAGCAGTTGGTGGCGGCTGCATTAGATTACTTTAATAAAAGTAGTTACCTGCAATTATTAGAGTTGAAGGATTTTTTCTGGGAGGGGAATAGGGCAAGTGTCAAGTAGGATAAGTTGATCCATCCAGCAGAACAAGGATGCTCAGGATTACTTGATTTGAAGGGATTTTTTAGAGCTACACAGTTAAGGCTCAAATGCATAACACAAGCAGAAAGCTGTAATCCAAAGTGGAAAGTGATGGCGATGAAGGGGGAGGGGGTTCAAAAAATACGGAAAAATTGTGATTTTGGATGTATATCCTTAAGGAGAATAACAACAGCCATACAAAATATTATATTCATAAAGGAGCAGAAAGCATTCTAAGAACCAAGTAAACATGAGAATGGAGAGAGGAGATTCTGCTGATAGGGATGACTGAAATTTGGGATGGAGAAAACTAACAAAGGAACCAATACATTGGGAGCAAATAACTAGAGAGGAAAAAGTAATAAGAGTAGGAAGAAGGCAAAAAGACATTTGGACTGCAGGCTATAGACTACCTTCCCTATCCAGGACTGATATCAGACTATAGGCAAAGAGAAAGAGATAGGGGAATCCCAAGTGAAATACCCGCTTAATCTAGAACAGAAACTGCTGTTAAAAAGGAATAATTAGTGTGGCATATAAAATATTGCACTATAAGTATAGGAATCAATCAGAGGAGGTTAGAAAACATTGGCAAGAGAGACTGGATAAGCAATTGTCAAGGAGACAATGGAAGGACATATGTATAGCTCCCCAATATGCATGGAAGTCTAGAAGATTTAGGATTTTTGCTTGGAAATCTTTACATGGGTATTTTTTACTCCAATTAGACTCCAAAGAATTTCTTCAGGTAGTTGGCAAATGTTGGAGGTGTGAGGGGGAAGAAAATGGTGAGTGGGAACATAAGTTTTGGAAGTGTATAATGAGTTGCCAGGCTTTAAAGTACTCTATCAGAAATATAGGGAGCAAATAGATCTAACTTTGGAAATTATTTTTTTTTTTGAGGTGGGATGATTTGCCTAGACATAGTAAGGCCTTGTTAAGCTAATTCTTGTGGCTGCTGAAAAAGCAGTTAGTAGAAAATGGAAATCAAAGTAAAAGCCAACTGTATTTGAAATAGTGAATACTGTAACAGAAGGGTGACCTTTAAAAAAGGGTAGATGCAAATTACATGGAAACAATACATGCAGAGTAATGTTTTAGAAAAGGAGTGAGGTTTAAGGGAAGGCAAGAATTGATCGATTTATGTAATGTTGGATTAATAATAAATGTATAAAAAGAATATATGTACTCTACAATGTTTGTAACTGTGAACATGTTAACATGGTTTGTTTTCTTTTACATAAATATATATTTGCCTATGTTTTAATTGATAATCCAGTAAAAGTGTTATAAAAAAAGTAACTGCCTGAGTTCCAGTACAGCTCTGCATAAATGGCCATCACTTATTTGCAGGTAGAGCCTAGGTTTTACTAGGCTAATGACCCAAGGACCTTTTTAAGCCTAACCATGCATCTCTGACAAGTTCTGGATAGGTGTAAGCATGGGCATGGGAGATGAAACATTTACAGGTGACTGTTTGCAATCAGAGAGATAGGTGCCAAACCAGGGATGAATTTCCAGTTTCCCATCCAGTTGTCAAAGTTGCATTTGAATTGGGTTAGGGAGGAACTCTGTTTCACATGAATGAGGAACCTGTTCCATAGATGAGGTAGTCTCTGGGATACATACTTATCTCTCCAGCAGGTCCTATTTATATCACAGGCAAGGTTTAAGTCTTTAGAATGGGTAATTCTAGTACTGTTTGTTTTATGGATGTGCAGGAGATCCATTAGAGTGGGGTCTGACAATGCCCTATATGCCATTCATAAATCTCCCATCAAAAGCCTGTAGGAGACAGAATACAGGGATAGGGCCTTGAGGCGGTCTGCATAGGACATATTACTTATGCCTTGTATTCTTTTAGTGAGGAACTTCTGTGGATGTTCCAGTTGTTGGATATGCCTGGTTAGGTACATACCAAACGGGGCATTGTACTCAATGATAGGTCTGATGAATGAAAGATTTTGGCCTCATCCATTGCTTTGGTGACCTTCTCAAAGAAGTCCACCAGGGTGAGTAGGCATGATCTGCCCTTGATAAAATCAAACTGGGTTGGGTCCAGTGTTTGGAGGTTTACTAGATCTCTTGTTGATTGTCTCCATGATAATTCTTTCCACGGCTTTACATATAAGGCTAGTGAGACTTATGGGTCTGTAGCTTCCAGGGTCTGTAGATGGCCCACCTTTGTGCAGAGGGATGACTGTTGCCTTTCTCCATTCATGAGGCACGAAGCCTGTTTGGAGGTTACAGTTAAATAATAATTCCAGAGGCCCTGATAGGTCATGTTTCATGCTATTTAGAAGTCATCCTGAGATATTGTCTGGGCCCAGTGATGCAGTGTTCTTAGTCTTAGAGAGAGCATTAAGGACCTGTTCCCTAGTGATAGTAGGGGGGAGTTATATTTGATGATATTTCCTGAGGGGAAAGTTGAGGGGGAGAGAAGAGTAAAGTCAGAGCTGAATTTATCAGTCAGGAGGTTTGCTATATTGTCTGGCTCAGTATAGGTCACTCCATTTACAATGAGCACTGCACACAATTTTGTATTGCCTTTGAAGTTGTGGACATAGCTAAAGAATGCTTTGTAGTTGTCTTTGGCCTGGGAGGCCAAACTTACCTCAAATATGGCTTTGGTAGATTTTATTTGTCCTGTGAGTTGTTTGCTTAGTTTAATGAGAGTGCTATTATTCTGCTGGGTGCTGTACCTCCTAATTTTTGCCATGATTTTCTTTCACCTGTTATACATCCGTTTGATTTTGTGATTCCATCAGGGTGGCTTGTTTTTTGAGTTAGTTCTGTACTTCTTTCTGGTGGGTACAGCTGCCTCTATGCAGTTACTAACATGCTTGTACAGGGTTTCTATGAACAGTTCTGCATAGTCGGTAATGTGATTCCAAAAAAAAGAGGAGAGTGACCAGTCTGTTAGTAGTAAGGCAGCACATATCATAGGTTCATAGGTAAGTACTAGGCTATCGGCCCAAGGGCCTAAGTAAGCCTAGCCAAGAAGGTTCCCTGGCTTACGCCACCCAAGAACGTTATTTTCCTCTGCCCCTGTTGAGCAGAGCCACAGAAGTGATCCCCGGGGTGTATTTCCTATTTCCCATCCACTCATCAAGATTTTTTTTCCCTGACATCCTTCCCATTGTCTCCATTCCTTGCTTCTCCATTTAAAGCTTTAATTATGTATACATATTTACATCACTGGCTCCCTCCGCCAGTGTTTTCTTCTTCTCTCTTTACATGGCTTACCTCTCTGCCCCTCTTCTTTCTATCCTAATAGGACAGTGCATAATTGCATCTTTCCTCTTGGAACTTTATAATGTCTGCCAATATCTTTTTCTCAGAGTTTTAATTTTTGTTTGTGGCGTTACAAAATAGATACAGCTGTTATCATCTCCCCTTCTAAACTTCCTTTAATCCCTACATGTCTGCATTTTTATCTTGTAACTTTCCTATTATCACTAACAGCATCAATTTTTTTTATCGACACATAGTCATTTTGGGGAACCCACTCAAGGATGGAGAGGACAAACTCAAACATTTTTTGTAGAATAATACATATACTAAGTGAAGGGTCAGACCAAACCACTTCCATCTATCTAGTGCATGTTTCAACTCTGCTGCAAAGCACAGTCCATGCAGGGATACAAAGTTTAAAATAAGTGCCAAAAATACAAAAATGACAAACCATCAAAAGCCTGGCTCTAGTTTCTCTCGCAAAAAAACAATAGGAAACCAGCAACAGATTGGTTGGACAGCCAGGAAACTGGCAGAAGATGTATTTAAAACAAATACAAAGTATTAAACAAAAGTTCTCTGAAGTCAGCAGTTAATAGCAATTACTCTTAAACTATTAACAATCAAAACTCTTGAACTAGCCTGACTCTCTCTTCTTTTGGCAGAGAAAAAAAAAACTGAATTTTAAGTCTAACAGCTGTACCACAGTGATTAACTAGAATTTGTGTAAATGGGAGCTTAAATGTACCCACCCAAGTCTATAACGCTCTTCCAATTCACACCTATGCCTCCTTATGGCATCCAAATTTTTTGGGGGTTTGGCTTCTTTAACTAAGTGACTTACCAGCTAGTAACAGGCAGTATTAGAAAGGGCAAATAGTCATTAACAAAATGACATTAAGATTCAAATTTGTGTTCACATTTTCATACCTGAGAGACCTATGTGCAATTGAGGTGTTTGGTGTGAAACACCAATGCACATGACAGGACAATTCACTATCAATGCTGATTTATATTACACTATACTGGAAATATTGCTAGTTGTTGTTTAGTAATTATGAACGTAAACAATATTTCCATATATGCTTACTTCAAAAACCAAGTGATTTACAAACTGTTGCATGACATTGGGTAAAACCTTAAATGTTGTTGAAGAAAGCTTTCTTTGGTATGTGCACCGTGCATTGCACATCTTAAAAGATATCTGGCATTATTTATTTTGCTAATTATATGATTAAGCATATGTTTTCACATTTATCTACATATCTAACATCAACTTACAGAAGAATTTCTTATGGTCATGTGAAAGCTTATGTCTGGTTAACAAAAATGTTCTAACTATAAATATCTAGGCTGTATAGTTTTCAAGATATAAAAATTTGTTTGTGAAAGTTTAGAAAAAAATATAAAATGGGTTTTGTATATATTACAGTATTTATGAAAAACAATACAAATGCACTGACTGTTATCACCGCAAAAATTCTTAGTGATAACATTGCTATTTATACAGTTTTAATAGTTTTTATTGTTTACAAAGTAATTGCAATTTTTAAGTTTGTTTTTCAGAAAATGCTCTGGAACACAAGATATGTGAAGGCAGCTAGAGGTTTGACGTTCCACACCCCGTAGGTGTTAAGGTGTTAAAACACTTAACCCAGTTGTCATAGAGTCTAAACGAGGACAGTGATAAACAGAACAACTTAAAGAGGTGAAAAAATAGATTAAACTGATAAAAATAATTTAATTTGGTAATAAACAGAATTGAATTAGATAAGAACTGCTAAAATACCTTAAAATGATGAAAAAAAAAACACTTATTCGGTTGTTGCAAGGCCAGGAACCAATAGCAGATACAGGTAGTAGATATGGCAAAGGGGACACCAGAAAGCAGCAGAACTAAGAGAAAGCATAACTGCCATACCTCTCACCTTCCTAACCCAAGAAATGTGGACAAAGCCTTAAATAATGGGGGGACAAAGACCCAAAAATAGGGACATATTTTAAATATTGCTGTTATAAAGTTAGACTGTTGTTAGAACAAAAGGTTTTATGTTAGCTTGTATTTCCTGAAAGATATGAAGTCTGAAACTCAAATCTATGTCATTATTTAGTGACTTCAGTTCTCTGTAGTTTGCCTGAAAAACACAAATTTTAAGAGGAATTAATGAAAATATGAGGAAAAAATCTGGGCATTCTGCAGAAATCTGGACAGTTGAGAGGTATGAATAACTGCTCCCAGTGGCCAAAAAAGGTCAGTGTCTAATCAGTGTGCAGCCAGGCAGAGACATAAAAAAATATTCTATGTCCTGGAAAGAAGCTCGGCTCATGTAACAGAGCTGTTGTCTTATATACCTGACATTTTTCTGCTTCCTTTACTTCTGCTGCCTGTCAATCATTATCTTCTCCCAGACAATTGCCCCATTTGTTCCCAGTAACCGAGTGAGAGCCAGCTGAGGAGCGTAATCATTCAGACAGCCATCAGAGGTGATTAATGATATATTATTTTTGTGTCTGCATACCTACATGCACTTAGCAAATTGCTGGGGATGAGAAATACAACTAACTGCCAGTAAAGGACACCCCCTCGCTTCCCCAAGAGGTTTTCCCATCAAGAAGTCCTATTCCTGCTCCTGAAGCATGGAAGGTGGTTTCTCCAGTCTTCACCAGGAAAATTACACCAGGAAAATTACACCTAATTAGTATGCTGCACAGTCCAAGCAACCCATCACACTCCCTGGGAGAGGTGAGTGCACCATGCCCCTTCAGTTTACCTCATCCCTGCCTGGCTCCTGTCATGGCAGAACTGCTAATGGAACCATGGTCACATGGGTCACAATCAAGGCTCTATCCCTCTGCACCATGGAGCAAGGCTTACATTTGAGGAGTCATTCTGATCCTGCTCGGTCTTACGCTGATGGAAAAGAACAGTGTGCTGCATTTCATCACACTGCACATTATTCTCACATACTAAGATGCCAAAAAGAAGCATGGACAGCAGCTTCAAAGTTCCATTATCTTATGCAGCTAGTCCCACAAAAGTATACTCTGTTATTGGTTACCCTATTGTGTATTATGAAACTTAAACTTAATGCAGGCACATTATTAATAATATGCTGCTAATATAAAGCCAAATGTCTGCAGTAATAGTACTGGTTTGTAATATACTATTATTGTAAGCCTAAATGGTTGCAGTGCTATCTTTAGCTATAATAGATAAGTGCCTACAATAGTAATCTTAGCAATTAATACATAAATACCTGCAATGCTAGCTTAAATTATAATGCAGAATTGTACACATTAGTACTGTAGAGTCACATATATTCTTAATGTGCTTGTGATTGTCTTGAGCTGTATGCAGAGGCAAAGAGTGTGGGCCCCCACAACTGTGTTTTAGGATTTCTGCCTGCAGAAGTCCAACAGCTGATCGGAAGTCCAGAGTTTTTACATTCCTGTTCCAGGCTCATTGGAGTCGGTCCTCTGCAGAACTCAAGGCATCAGTGGTATTCATGAACATTGTCTGACACCATCTTTATATCTTTCCTGTCACAGTCTGATGAGCATCTCAAGCAATTTGGCTGTGTCGTCAGTCTGTTGGGTCAGTCTAATGTCAGAATTTGTGGATAAGTACCCAGCTGGAGAAATTTATTATCTTTATAGTACTGCTTTTGTTGTGCACAGTATTGTAGATTTCAGGGACAAAAATCAATAACCACATTAAATGTATAAAGCATATACCACTCAGTGTCTTTCACAGCCTGTGCCTTTTTTCACCTGGGCCCAGAGCATGATGTGCCCAATTGTCCCTAGTGTACCTTTTATAATCAGCTGACCATGAAATGCGATGCATAATGTCCTGTGAAGTACCTTGCCCCAAAACCCAGTGTCTTGCGTAAGTCTACCATGGTGTCTGCCAGTTCTTTGTCAATCTCAAGCAAAAGAAGGAGAAGTACTTGAAGGAGAAAACTGTTTAGGAGGTTGATGGCACCACTTTAGAGTCAGATAGCCTTTCTAGGCTTGAGGGCACTGTTTTGGAGAAAGACTTTTTGCAGCCTACACACCCAATGCCTTGTCTAACTGATGCCACTAAAATTACTACTCTGGAGGTCACCATGCCTTGACCTCCCCTCAGATGCTCTCCTGATCCAAAGTAGTCAGGTCATTGGTCAGTCATGGGGTTGCTTTGCAGGCCTCTGGTGCTAACTCTCGAATTATCAGCATTGCAGGGAGGGTGATATTCTCAGGCTCACTGTTCAGGAGGAAGTCAAGGGAGACCACATTGAGGTCTCAGATGTCCAACCTCATCCTGAGGCCTTTAAGCCAGATCACTTGCCCAAGTGAAGACCCAAGACATGTAAGAGGAAAGCATAATCTGCTAATTTTCCTCACTGACAGTCCCTTATCTCCCACGTCACAATGCAAGATCACCAGGTTGGACCATGATTTCATGAAATTCATGAAGTGTAAAAGAGCTAACCTCTGAAAACTGTTCTGTGAGGAGTACTATCTGTTAAAAAGAAAAAAATGACTCAGATTCCCCTGATTCTGATCTGGCGTAACTGGTTTTATATGAATTATATGTTTATAGCCTCTTGTTATAGAGAATATGATAATGAGGACATCCTTTCTTCACCTTTGCCACCTGAGGATCTTTGCTTTGGAGATTACCTTGATAGGATGAAAGAGACCTTCAGCAGGGAAACCTAGGAGTTCTTCTAGGCGCTCACTGGGTTTAGATAGTTTCTTGACCTACTGGAATCAAGACACCGGGCAGACTTCCAGTGTTAGAAGTCCTGGATGATGCTTTCTCATCTGAATTCTTGCAGCCTGATTCCTAATTATCTGCTCCCAAGACACCGGAAGACTTTTATAGGTTCATAGGTTAGTACTAAGCTAACTGCTCTTGTTAGACACTTTAAGCCTAGCCAATTATCCCTTGTGAGACTCAAACCCTGCACCTTGTGTTTGTAAGGCAAACACCTTAGCCACTATCCAGGCATATTTTAAACATTAGAAGGCTGTTAGACTCTCTTATTATGAGGAATATTATTCCAAATTTTATGGGCCAAAATTGAAGGTGGTTAATTTTTGTTCTGGCTTTCTTCATGTGGTATTGGAAATTTAAAGTTTGGTCCAACCAAATCCCAAGTCTTTGAAGGTAGATGCATCGATGGGAAGGTTGTTATGGTCCCTTGTGTTCAGAGTTTGAAAGTGTTTTCAGTTTTTGTCACACACCAACAGTCATCATCTTGATTTTGTTTGGACTGAGAAAGTGTTTTTTGGAAGAGAGCCAGCTGTTGAGAGAGAGAGGGTAATTTTGTAGCTGTTTTTTTGAATGCCAGAATAGTTCAGATGTATGTAATTTGCCTGTAATATTAAAGGGGGGGGGGTATGAAGATAGTAGGGAGATTTGTTTATTGAAAAAACAGAAAAGAGAAGTGATGCTAGAATTGAGCCTGGTGTTATGTCTGATTGGACTAGAGCTTCTTGTAATGTGGCAGATCTAGTTTTAAGTTTCTTCTAGAAAGAAAAGCTTTGGATGAGGCACAAGCTTGTGGGCTGACTTTTATATAGTTCAAATGTAATATGTATTGGTCTACCAGTTCACAGGCATGAATAAGATCAATGAAAATATTTCTGGTTTCTGTGAGAGGAGGTGATATTGTTAAAAGTACAATACATACCCCTGTTAAAATGCCAGTTTTTTCTGATATAAAAAAATGTGACCACAATAAATAATTTCAAAACTTTTTCCCACCTTTAATGTGACCTATAATGTATACAATTCAATTGAAAAACAAACAAATCTGTTAGGGAAAAAATATAAAAAAATAAAAAAAGTACAATATGCTGGTTGTAGAAGTGTGCACACCCTTAAATGAATACTTTGTTTTGTGTGCGCACCCATAAACTAATACTTTGTTGAAGCAACTTTTGATTTCACTACAACATTCAGTCTTCTTGGGTAGGAGTCTATCAGCATGGCACATATTCACTTGGCAATATTTGCTCACTCTTCATTGCAAAAGTGCTCCAAATCAGTCAGATTGTAAGGGCATCTCTTGTGCACAGCCCTCTTCAGGTCACCCCACAGATTTTCTATTGGATTTAGGTCTGGGCTGTGGCTGGGCCATGCCAAAACTTATTTTCTTCTGGTTAAGCCATTCTTTTGTTGATATGGATGTATGCTTGGGGTCATTGTCGTGTTGAAAGGTAAAATTCCTCTTCATCTTCAGCTTTCTAGCAAAAGCCTGAAGGTTTGGGGCCAAACGTGACTGGTATTTGGAACTGTTCATAATTCCCTCCACCTTGTCTAAAGCCCCAGCTCCACCTGAAGAAAAGCAACCCCAATGCATGATACTGCCACTACCATGCTTCACCATGGGGATGGTGTTCTTTTGGTGATGTGAAGTGTTGTTTTGCGCCAAACGTACCTTTTGGAATTGTGGCCAGAAAGTTCAACCTTGGTCTCATCAGACCATAACACATGTTCCCATATGCTTTTGGGAGACTTGATGTATTGTTTAGCAAATTTTGTCCAGGCCTGGATGTTTTTCTGTGTAAAAAAAAAAAAAAAAAAAGGCTTCCGTCTTGCAACTCTACCCCATAGTCCGGACATATGGAGAATACAGGAGATTGTTGTCACATGTTGTACACAGTCAGTACTTGCCATAAATTCCTGCAGCTCCTTCAGTGTTGCTGTAGGTCTCTTGGCAGCCTCCCTCACCAGTTTTCATCTTGTCTTTTCATCAATTTTGGAGGGATGTCCAGTTCTTTGCAACATCACTGTTGTCCCATATTTTCTCCACTTTTTGATGACTGTCTTCACTGTGTTCCATGGTGTATCCAATGTGGAAATTTTTTTGTACCCTTCTCCTGACTGATACCTTTCAACAGTAAGATCCCTTTGATGCTTTGTAAGCTCTCAGTAAACCATGGCTTTTGTTGTAGCAGGCAACTGAGTAAATGTCAGGAAAATCCTACTAGGACATCTGAACTTTATTTGGGGTTAATCAGAGTATCTTTAATTGCTGGGAGGTGTATAACCAAGAAGACTGAATGCTGTAATTAAAGCAAAAGGTGCTTCAACAAAGTATTAGTTTAAGGGTGTGCACACACAACAAAGTACTAGTTTAAGGATGTGCACACTTATGCAACCAGCATATTGTAAGTTTTTTATTTTTTATATTTCCCCCTAACAGATTTGTTTATTTTTCAATTGAACTGTACAGGTTATAGTTCACAGTAAAGGTGGGAACAGTTTTGAAATGATTTATTGTGATCTCATTTTTTTATATCACAAAAACCTGGCATTTTAACAAGGGTGTGTAAACTTTTTATATCCACTGTATGTTGAGAGTTAAGTGTACGAGTATCTAAAATATTCCTAGTGTTGCTATGAGAGGATGTTCATCGTGCATACAGCTGCAGTCATAACAGATGGGTTCTCCTGCCATCAGGCGGGTCCTCGGTCGGCCGAATTCCAAAGTCTAGGTCCAGCGTCGGTTGTTGTTGCTTCTTCCCTGACGTCAGTGCGACAGGGGTATAAAGGAACCAGCCGACGCCATTTTCTTCAGTCTTTCTTGCTGCGCGGTGCCCAAAGCAGAAGCAGTTTGCAAGTGCCGGTCGGCCAGTTCTTGAGATTACGAAAATTTGGAAACCGAAGTCTTCTTAAAAGCTAAGTACCCCGTTGGGAAAACTTTTCTTGCCTCAGACCGATGTCAGACAAAGTTAATAATTGTATTTCTTGTGGGAAGCAAATACCGCATAAGGATTTCCATTCCCTCTGTATACCTTGTTTAGGCCCAGACCACGACGTCTCGGTCTGTCGCTTTTGTGCTACATTCAACAAACACACTATTAAGCGTCGGGCGGAGTTCGCCCAGCATTATTTTGGGAAAGCATTTAACTATACTATGTCGTCGGATACTCCTACTCCGGTTTTGTCTAAAAAACGCAAAGACAAGGACCGACACACGAGGTCCGCGGCCTCTACTGACACCATGCCAAAGCCGACTACACGTGGTCCGGTTCTCAGCGAGGTGCCTACGCAGCCCCTGATTACAGGCGACACATCTTTGATGGTGTCTCCTGTGCCCGAGGTCGCAGGTTCCTCAGCACACACCCCGACTACAGATACCAAAGCCACTCTTGGCGTTGAAACACAGAATGTGGACAGGTCCACCTCCACTCAAGGTGTCTTCAGACCTTCCTCTTCTTTCTCCATCAAGGCTTTCACCAAGTCTAAAGCAACCATGCACTCTGAGACCAGCTACACAGGGCCCATCTCCAGGCCCCATGCCTAAGAAACAGATGCTTAAAATGGCTGAGGATTTAATTACTCTAATCAGTGGTTCTCAGCCCCCACCGGACAAAAGGCCCAGAGTGGAGGAAGATTCCCCCTCCTCTGATCAGGGCTCCATTATTTCAGAACACTCTGATGATCAGGAACAGTCTTTCTCCCCTTTTGAAGACTCTGATGTGGAGGAGTCCATCCCTTCTGTATCCCCCCCCCTGAGGATTACTCATTTGGGGAAACTTTGCATAACTTAAGGGAACACTTCCACTGGGAAGGCCAGGATTATTCGGATTCCAAGAAAAGGCTCAGGGAATTTCTCTTTTTACCCCAGCACAGGCCTCTGGCTATACCTCCTGTCTTGGACATCCTTGATGATGTTTACTCGGAGGCCTGCCTTAACCTGGACTCTCTACCTCCAGCTCCAGTTAAGCCTGACAGGTACTACAGGGTTCCTGACTCACACCAATTTCTATACAAAAGCCATGCTGCTGACCTAGAAACCATCTCACAGGGCCCTAAGGGAGTTAAGGCCTCCATTGCCAAAAATCCATTGCCTTCCGAGAGAGATTCCAGATCCTTAGAAAGGTGGGGAAAAAAGGTATATACCTCGGCTACCTTATCCATGAGGGCCTTAAACTGTCAGTTTTAAATGCTAAAATACCAACAGTTTTTGTTATCACAATTGAAAAGTAAAATGTCACAACCTGAACAACCAGACTTGAAGGAGTTGCAGGATTTGATGCATAGTGCAGAACAAGTGGGTAAGCATACCTTACAATGTGGCTTTGATGCTCTAGAGGCCTCATGTAGAGCTGCTGTTACAGGCTCAGTCATACGTAGGCATGCCTGGCTCAAGGAACAAGCCTTGCCCGATCATGTCAAAGCTAAATTACTAGATGCCCCTCTTCAAAAGGATGTACTATTTGGTGCTAATGCTGAGGAAGTATTACGGAAAATGGAGGAAAAGGCTAAATCAGTGCAAACTGTGAAAGAATTTCTACAGGTTCAACCCGCACGTTTCAGTAGAAATTGGCCTTCCAAAAACTGGTCCTTTCCTGCCACAGACAGACCCCAAAGAGGCAGATACAGGCGCCCGAGGGGCAGAGGACAATCCCAAGGATCGCATAGAGGCAGAAAATGTCAAGCTCCTACACAAAGAGGTGGTGATGACAACTCGCAATCTTTCAGAAAGCAAACCCAATGACTTTCCCCTTTGCATGCCAACCAGGTCTCAAATGGCAGCCCCCTTAGGAGGAAAGCTGGCATTATTCTCAAAAAATTGGCATGTTGTCACAAAGGACAAATGGATCCTGGACATTATAAACAGAGGCTACAAATTCCATTTTCACACCCTTCCAAAAATGAGAGGCATGCCAAATCTGCCACACAATCAAAGGGCAGAGGCACAAAGGCAAATTTCAGATCTCATAAACATGAAAGCTATTCAAGAGGTACCTACGCACGAACAAGGTCAAGGTTTTTATTCTAGGCTATTTCTGGTGCCAAGGAAGGGAAGAGATTGGAGACCTATTTTGGATCTATCCATCCTAAACACATTTCTACTCATACCAAAATTCAAGATGCTCACTCTACAGCAACTTCTTCCCATGCTGGGCAAGGAGTCTTGGCTGGTAACATTGGACCTCAAGGAGGCATACCTGCATGTCCCAATCAGACAAAATTGCAGAAGGTACCTCAGATTTCTTGCAGGTTCAACCCATTATCAATTCTCCGCATTGCCCTTTGGCTTATCTACTGCGCCCAGAGTATTCACGAAATGCCTGGCATCAGTAATTGCCTACTGCAGACTTTAAGGGATACAAATATACCCGTATTTGGACGACTGCCTGAGCCAAGCGGACAGCAAGCACATTCTTCTGAAACATCTGGCTTATGTAATAATGTTATTGAACTCTCTGGGATACACAGTCAACAAAAAGAAATCAAGGCTAATATCCTCTCAGAAGATTATTTTCCTGGGTGCCAATTTGGACACAAACACCCAGATGGCCTACCTCACGCCAGAGAAGCAGGGGCAACTAATTCAATACTTCAGAACACTAGCAAATTGCACCAGGCTGACTGCAAGGAAAATCCTGCAGGCTCTGGGATTCATGGCATCTTGCATCTTACTAATCCCATGTGCAAAGCTGCATATGAGGAAACTACAATGGTACCTGAAAAACATATGGTCTCAACACAGCCACAGTTTGGAAACAATAATACCACTAATTCCATGTCTGCAAAAGGAATTTCTGTGGTGGGCTCAAGCATGTCAAACAAACACAGGTCTTCCATTCAGAAAGCCTCAAGCAAATCAAGTCATCACAACAGACGCCTCGGACTACGCCTGGGGGGCGCACATGACAGACCGGTGCATTCAGGGCAAATGGTCCCAAAAGAAAAGCACCTTCACATCAATCAAAAAGAAATGCTAGCAGTAATAAATGCTATTATAGCTTTCAAGGACCTTCTACAACCAGGTCAACTATTGATAAGAACGGACAACACCACAGTTATGTGGTACATAAACAAACAGGGAGGAACACATTCTTACCCCCTATGCAGACTGGCCATGTCACTTTGGAACATGGCCATGGGCTTACAAATGGAACTACAAGCACAGTACTTGCCAGGCAAGGAAAACACGCTGGCAGACAACCTAAGCAGGAATATGACAGATCCACACAAATGGAAATTGCATCCAAAAGTTTTTACAGAAATAATTCAAGAATGGGGAAGGCCAGACATAGATCTCTTTGCCTCCCACAAGAATCATCAATTGACACAATTCTGCTCAAGGATCTTCCATCCAAAGGCCTGGAGAGTGGACGCTCTTTCCTTCAGTTGGACATCAATGACAGTTTATGCCTTCCCTCCTCTTCCTCTGCTGCCCAAAGTTCTATTAAAGACCAAAGCAGACAGACCAAAGATGATCCTCATTGCTCCGGACTGGCCAAGGCAACACTGGTACCCACTCCTGAGGAGCCTGACGCATTCCCCACCATGGACCCTGCCTCTAATGCCTCTTCTTCTGACTCAGCACAGTTTCAAAACTCTTGACAGCCAGCTAAAAACACTCAATCTAGCCGCATGGAAGATTCCTTAGCATCACAACAGGCCCTACTCTCCAAGGAGGTGCAGGATGTCATTTTGGAGGCCAGAAGGCGATCAACTAGAAAAGCTTACTTCGCAAAATGGAAACGTTTTTGTGTCTGGAATGAGAAAAAGGGCCAGGATCCTGGAAAACTGAATTTACCTCAAATA
Organism: Protopterus annectens; assembly: GCF_019279795.1. Lineage (NCBI taxonomy): Eukaryota > Metazoa > Chordata > Ceratodontiformes > Protopteridae > Protopterus > Protopterus annectens. The sequence goes on along the minus strand of NC_056746.1, from coordinate 767,452,193 downwards.
CTACAATATTTGGCTGAACTGCTAAGCAGTGGACTTTCTTTCTCCTCCATCAAAATCCATGCATCAGCCATTTCTGCAGAATACAACACTGATCCACCTTTATTCTCTCACCCTCTCCTAAGGCAGTTCCTCAGAGGGGCTAAGAATTTAAGGCCTCCAAGGAAACAACCAATACCTGCTTGGGATCTTAATTTCATTCTGGAAAAACTGACCTTGCCTCCCTTTGAGCCAGCTGCCTCATCAGATTTGCAATATTTGTCCTGGAAAACAGCTTTCCTTCTGGCTATCACCTCAGCTCATAGAGTTTCAGAACTACAGGCTCTCATGGCTGTCCAACCTTTTATCATCTTCAATCAGGACAGATTTCCTTATGAACCAACCTGTCCTTTATGCCTAAAGTGGTGTCCAGGGTAGCTTTAAATCAGGCCATACATTTACCTACTTTTTATCCTAATCCTCAAAACAAAGGGGAGAGATTACTACATTCCTTGGACATCCACAGACAACTGCGTTATTATTTGGACAGAACAAAGCCTTTCAGAAAATAAGAACAGCTCTTTGTGGCCTATGCGGTAGGAGGTCAAGGGAAGCCAATTTCTAAACAGACAATCTCAAAATGGATAGCCCACTGCATACGCTTTTGCTATTCCTTTCATGGCAAAACTGTTCCTACAGGCATTAGAACTCATTCCACCAGGGCCACAGCCACCTCTGCAGCCTTCCTCAGAGGAGTTCCTACCAAGGATATTTTGGAAGCAGCCACTTGGAGTTCTGTCCATACCTTCTCCAAGCACTACAACCTACCATTATACTCCAAATCTAGAGCAGGCTTTGCCACTGCAGTCTTGCAGGGCATTTTGGCTCCTCCTAGTTCCACCTAGTGCCTACCACCCCTTTCTTAGCTTTGGGATTCTACCCATCTGTTATGACTGCAGCTGTATGCAAAATGAACATAGTACAGTTTTGTACCTACCATAAATGTAGATGTTCGAGTGCTAATACAGCTGCAGTCCAGGTTTCCCTCCCTCGTTCCCCTCTTGGGACAGGCCTATAGGCTAACACATCCTCTTACAACCTGATTGGGGTGTTCATTTATGATGTATTTGCTTGCAACTACTGTATTTGGATTATATTGCACTGCATTATCACACAAATTTATGTATTGCCTTCCTTCTGGGGGCACCTGACATCTGGGGCAAGAAAATCTGAAGAAAATGGTGTCAGCTGGTTCCTTTATACCCCTGTCGCACTGACGTCAGGGAAGAAGCGACGACAACTGACGCCGGACCTAGACTTTGGAATTTGGCCGACAGAGGACCCGCCTGACAGCAGAAGAACCCATGTGTTATGACTGCAGCTGTATTAGCACTTGAACATCTACATTTATGGTAGGTACAAAACTGTACTTTTTAATGAGGTGTGATCAGAAATGATTTCCCCACATATTAGGCATAAGATTAGAAGTCAGTCACAGCTTTTGCATGTAGTATAGGGGAGTGATTACATGTTCCCTGCAGTGGAATACAAACCAAGGGTTTAAGCTGTCCGTGCCAGCAGGTATATCTGTTGCCATATCACTTAACTGCTTTTCTGTGTCGTTATGACAAATATGTTTAAAGTTGAAGGGAGCAAATAGTCATATGAGGTATTTGGGTATTTGTAGAGGGGGAGGAATATAAAAGAAGGTTGGAAAAACTAACTTCTGTAATAAGTCAAAAGTGATGAGGTGCCTATTTTTGCATCGACTACCTAATCTATGAACCTATGAATGTAGTTATAGAATGTGTGTTTATGTTCAGTAGTTCATCTGAATGGAAAGTTTACTTCTTTCCAGAATGTTTGAGAGCATTACATAGGGAAAGTCCTTTAGTGGTGAGATATTTAGTTTTATGTCTTTGTATGGCTTGCTTAGCCTAATTTCTAAGAGTGGTGTAATAAATATGACTGTCTGGTGAGGAGTCTTCAAAGGAACCAGGTTTTATCACACAATTTTAAGAGGTTTTTAAGTCCTTGGAGAGCCAGTTAGTAGATTTGTTTTTAAAGAGTTGAGAAATCACTAAAAATAATTTCTTCTGAAGGCCCAGTAGAAGGTAAGTTTTTATGCTGCGCAGTTTGGGTTCTGAGATGAAATAGTGGGAAACTAGTTAAGAGAAGTAAGATGTGCTTTCAGTTTGGTGATGTTCTGTTGACATTTAGGTCTAAAGTGGAGAGGTCTGGGAAGTATGTAGTAGTGAAATTGTGAATAGTGAAAGTGATTTGGTAGTAGTCACTGAAGCTTTTCGATTGAACTTTGATGTCTTTGATGTGTGATGGCTAGTTGGTTATGAGCAAGTGGACTGAGAAAAGATTAGGGCATGTAGGCTTTTTAATGATTCATTTTAGGTCTAAATTTGCAAGGTCTTAGCTGTAATTGTTCATTCTTCCAGGAATGTTGAGATTAAAGTCACCCAGTATGACTGTGTTTTTTGTGTCTGTTAACATGAGAGACAATGTTATGGATGAAGGAATTAAACGTTGCTGTGCATGATGATGATGGTGACAAGTAGCAACATAGAGTGAGATAATTTTGGGAAGAGTGATGTTTATCAGTAACCAGTTTGGGTCATAGTCAGAAATAGCATTGGCTTGGCAGTGGTTGAGATGCTTAGGTGATTTCTGTAGAGGTCCATTGTGCTACCACCTGGTGTGTCATCAAAAATGGAATTTGTAGTTGGGAGAAAAATGTTGTAAATCAGGTGGTTAAGTTTCAGCCAGGATTCAGTGATGGCAAATAAATCTGGACAACATGATTCTAGGAATAAACCAATTTGTTCAAGCTTGTTCTTAAGGTGTTTTGCATTACTTAGAAGGCATAAGATCATGGATTGTAATTGGATTGATGTAAGTCTGTTGTTGGTGAGTTTGACCTCCAAAGAAGTGTATTATAGTAATAATGGGTATAAATGTGAAGGGGTATCTGAGAACAGACAGTTTGTAATGTGAGAAGTTAGGGCTGTTTGTGTATGAAAAGAGAAGTTTGAACTGAGTAAGTTTGGGGATGGTGTGCATTATTGTGAAGGAGTAGTAGTGGTTTGGTGCTGAGGCTGAATTGTAGTCAGTTATTGCATGTAATGAATATGAGGTGGTTGTGAAGTGGAGCTGGCAGACATACTGTTATTGAGTGGTGCTATATTATATTTATAGCACAAGTGTGATAAAGAAAGTGAGGGAGCAGCTATGCTGATGACAGCATTCTGGAACTATTTGTTTTCAGCACAAGAAAGGTGGAGGTGTTAGAGGACAGGGTAGTGTACAAAGAGGATTGTAGTATAAAGAGTATTTTAATATTTGGGTTAGTGCATGTTAGTGCAGTGTTGAAGGGATGATAGTGTGTGAAAGGTATGAATGTGTTGTGGTAAGGTCATGCAAGACTGAATGTTCATGAAACTGGGTGTAGTGTTTTGAACTACATGTATTATGTAGTTTTTGTCATGTGAAGCAAACCTGGATGGATGTGTTAAGGTAGAAGTAAAATTGTATGGTTAGTAGATGAAGTATGTGATTCCTTATTCTTTAGTGACTGGTAGCAGTATGATAATAAAATTGCTGTGTCTTTAAGATTGCTTTAATGTGATGCATATAAGGAAGCTGTGCATATGTGAGTATGGGGTGGGGCTGAGGAACTGGGGAGTGAGAGGGGAGAGAAGTGAACGGAGACAGCTCAGAGTAGTATTAGCCAGTCAGTTCATGTGTGCATGAGCATTATTGAACACCTTCTTCCCTGAATTACCATGTGGGTAAGTATAGCTCTTACTACAGGATTATGTTTACACCTGGAAAAATCAAAGCTCTACAAGCGGACATTAGGTTGTTAGACAGGAAAACCAGTATTAGAGTAGCACCCTTCATTTTGGGAACTTGATACAAACCTGGATGTAGCAGCACAAAACAACTTGAATAACTAATGCCTCATCTTCCCTCTCTTCTGCCCATATCAGGTGTCACACTTCTGGTTTGCTGCATTTGGAGAGGGAGCTTTGGAGATTCATCTGGTTGGGCTGCAATTCCTGGTAGTGTATACCATCTGGGTTTCTTCCCTTAGACCGTACTCCTACAGTTGAAAGGGGCAAAAAAGAACTGATGATGGCAAGGGAAGATATCACCTTTGTGCCATAGGTATGCTGATATCCAGTTAGGAGGGTAACTGGCCAGTCATAAGGAGGAAGTTTGAAAAGCTCTGTAAGTTTGGCCTAATGCTGTACCTTCTGCAGCAGAAGTCCTAAGAGTTAGCACTACTGCAACAGTGAACATACTTGAGCATTTCCAGTTATGGTTAAGTTCCTGCACAACTGCATGGTTTGCTTATATTTAGCTTCCAAGTTTGTTTCAATGTTCGCTGCTACTTTCCACATATAGTTGATCTAAGACTGTTATTGAACTAAATGCTATGTTTACTAATTAATTCAATAGGAGCCTACTTTTGTTTTATCTCTATGCAGCAACCACAGCTACTCTGTGACTTAATCTGCTGTTAATTTGTAAGCTACAGTCTCCTGTGTTAGTATATGATCTGATAATTTTGCTGTGCAGTTCTGTTTTTGAGGCTGTTGTTTAAATGCTGGTTTGAATATCTCTTCTCTACTTTAGTACTGCTTTTGGCTGTAGCACAAACGATGTTCATCGTGTTACCCTGCTGCAGTCATCACACTTGGGTTATCCTGTCGTCAGGCGGTCCCGCAGTCGGCCTGAGTTCCAAAGTCTTGGTCCGGCATCGGTTACTGTCGCTTCTTCCCTGACGTCAGTGTGCCAGGGGTATATAAGAGGCATCCGATGCCATTTTCCCCAGTCTTTCTTGCCGCACGGTGCCCGAAGCAGAAGCAGTTCGCAAGTGCCGGTCGGCCGACACCTGAGATTTTCGAATCGAATTTCAGTCTGAAGTCTTCAAAGCTAAGTACCCCATTGGGGAACCTTTTCTTTCCTCAGTCCGATGTCAGAAAAAGTTAACAATTGCATTTCTTGTGGGAAGCAAATACCTCATAAGGACTTCCATTCTTACTTTATACCTTGCCTAGGCCCAGACCACGACGTCACTGGTTGTCGGTTTTGTGCTACGTTCAATAAGCGAACTATTAAGCATCACTTTGATTTCGCTCGACACTACTTCGATAGGAAATTTAATTACACTATGCCGTCGGAGCAACCGATGACCGGCGTTCATAAAATATGCAAAGATAAGGACAGGCAGCCTAGGTTCAAGACAGACCCCGAGGCCTCTGCTGGGCCTGTCGCCGGTTCTCCGGTTTTCAGTGACGCAACTACACAGCCCCTGACAACTGCAGAATTGGAACCCCAGGCTGCTTCGGATTCTCAATCAGAGAGTTCTAGGCTGACGCAGCCATTTTCTTTAGGCCCTACCGACAACGTTGTAGAAGGAGAGGCCGGTACTGTGGAAACACCTTCGGTTTCAGAGGGTGTCTTTAGACTGACTGCTCTCACCATTAAATCTTATGCTAAGCTTAAAACGCCTTTAAACCTTAAAAAGACTGTACATCAGTCTCCAGTTCAAGGCCCCATGCCTAAGAAACAGATGCTTAAGATGGCTGAAGATTTGATTACTCTGATCAGGGGTTCCCAACCCCCTCCAGACAAAAGGCCAAGACAAGAGGAGGATTATGCCTCCTCTGATCAGGTTTCAATTTCCTCAGGCTCCTCTGAGGAACAAGATTACTTCTTTTCCCCCTTATTAAGATTCTGATGCTGAAGACTCCATTCCCTCAGCAACTCCCCCTGAAGACTACTCCTTTGGGGAAACTTTACATACCATGAGGGAACATTTCCACTGGGAAAGTCAGGACTACTCGGACTCAAAGTAAAGACTCCGAGAGTTCCTTTTACTTCCCCAGCACAGACCACTTGCTATCTCTCCGGTTTTAGACATTGTGGATGATGTTTACTTAGAATCTAGCCTAAATCCGGATTCTCTACCTCCTGCTCCAGCCAAACCAGATAGATATTATAGAGTGACTGACTCACACAAATTCCTTTACAAAAGCCCTGTTGCGGACCTAGAAACAATCTCCCAGGGTCCCAAAGGAGCTAAAGCTTCTATGGCTAAAAATCCTGTGCCCTCTGAAAGGGACTCCAGAGCATTAGACAGGTGGGGAAAAAACGTATACACCTCAGCTACTCTAGCTATGAGAGCACTAAACTGCCAATTTCACATGCTGAAATATCAGCAATTCCTAATGTCTCAATTAAAACAAAAGATGAGCACGCATTCTCAACAGTCTGAATTCAAGGAAATGCAGGATCTGTTGCATGCAGCTGAACAGGTGGGCAAACATACTTTACAATGTGGGTTTGATTCATTGGAGGCTTCCTGTAGAGCAGCTGTTACTGGGTCTGTCATTTGTAGGCATGCTTGGTTAAAAGAACAGACCCTGCCTGACCATGTTAAAGCAAAATTATTAGATGTACCTTTACAGTAGGATGTCCTATTTGGTGCCAAAGCAGAAGAGGTTTTAAAGAAAATGGAAGATAAGGCAAAGTCTATGCAGACGGTCAAGGATTTCTTACAGGTACAACCCGCTCGCTTCAGCAGAAATTGGCCAACAAAAAACTGGTCCTTTCCGTCTTCTGACAGACCACAGAGGGGCAAATACAGATGCCCAAGGGGCAGAGGTCAAGCACAAATCCCATACAAACCTCGCCAATGGGGCACTGCAGCACAGAAGGGAGGAGAAGACAGGCCCCAAACCACTAGAAGACAAACACAATGACTTAATACTCAAACTGCCAAGCAAAACACTCTTGGCAGCTCCCTTGGGAGGAAAATTAGCACTTTTTGCAGACAACTGGCGCATCATCACAAAGGACAAGTGGGTCCTAGACATTGTTTCACAAGGATACAGATTCCATTTTCACACCTTGCCAAGGATAAAAGGAATGCCAAACCTGCCACCAAATCAATGGGCAGAAGCACAAAAACAAATTGCAGCTCTCATGGACATGAGAGCCATTCAACTGGTACCTACACAGGAGCAAGGCCAAGGATTTTACTCAAGGCTCTTTTTAGTCCCAAGAAAGAACAATGCATGGAGACCTATTTTGGACCTTTCAAATCTAAACACTTACTTGCAAGTACCCAAATTCAATATGCTAACACTGCAGCAACTTCTTCCCATGTTGGGCAAGAAGGCTTGGCTAGTAACGTTGGACCTCAAGGAGGCATACCTGCATGTCCCTATCACACAAAATTGCAGAAGATACCTCTGTTTCATTGCAGGTTTGACCCATTACCAATTCTCTGCACTGCCCTTTGGCTTATGTACTGCGTCCAGGGTCTTCACAAAATGCCTGGCACCAGTAATTGCATACTGCAGACAAAGAGGAATTCAAATATACCCATACCTGGACGACTGCCTCATCCAAGCAGAAAGCAAGGACATTCTCTTACAACATCTGGCGTTTGTCAAACAACCTTCTAAGTTGCCTGGGGTACACAGTAAATGAAAAGAAATCAAAACTAGTGCCCTCCCAGGACATAATATTCCTGGGTGCCAGCTTGAATACAACAGCCCAGATGGTTTTATCTCATGCCAGACAAGCAACTACAACTAACTCAATACTTCAAAATAATGGCAACAAAGACCCAACTCCCTTCAAGAAAAATTCTGCAGGCCGTGGGATTGATGGCATCTTGCATACTACTAATACCATTTGCAAAACTGCATTTGAGGAAATTACAATGGTACCTGAAAAGCGTATGGACTCAACACAGCCACAGCTTGGAAACAATGATACCTCTCATTCCCTGCCTTCAACAGGAGTTTCTATTGTGGTCACAGGCATGTTACCTAAACAAGGGTCAGCCTTTCACCTTACCCCCAGCCAGGCAAACTATGACAACAGATGCATCGGACTATGCCTGGGAGGGCACACATGGCAGGACAGTGCGTTCAAGGCAAATGGACAACAGATCAAAGATATCTGCACATCAATCAAAAAGAAATGCTAGCTGTACAGAATGTTCTAACAGCTTTCAAGGACCTCTTACACCCCGGATAACTAATAAGAAGGACAGACAATACCACAGTAATGTGGTACATAAACAAGCAAGGGGGTACACATTCCTACCCTCTATGCAGGTGAGCAATGACCTTGTGGAACACAGCACTGACTTACCAAGTTCAGTTACAAGCACAATTCCTGCCAGGAAGGAAAAATACATTGGCAGACGTCCTAAGCAGGAACATCATGGATCCCCACAAGTGGAAACTGGATCCACAAGTATTTGCAATGATAACTCAAAAATGGGGACGCCCAGACATAGACCTGTTTGCCAACCCCCAAAACTACCAACTACAAATATTTTGCACAAGGACATTCCACCCACAAGCATGGAAAGTGGACGCCCTCTCATTCAGTTGGAAAATGTTGACAGTATATGCCTTCCCTCCACTGCCCCTTCTAACCAAGGTGCTGCTGAAAGTCAGACTAGAGAGACCAAAAATTATATTCATTGCCCCAGACTGGTCACGCCAGCACTGGTATCCACTATTAAGGAACATGGCCCACGGCCCACCATGGATTTTACCACAAATTCCTCGTCTGCTTACACAGCAAGACAGCATGATTCTACATAGCCAACTCAAGACCTTAAATCTGGCTGCATGGCAACTCACCTAAACAACCAGCAAGCTCCTCTATCAAAAGCTGTTATAGATGCCATTCAGGAGGCCCAGTACCAGGAAAGCCAACTCAGGCAAATGGAAAAGATTTTGCACCTGGAACCAAGCTAAAGGCCAAAATCCCCTTGAGCCAGAAATACCCCAGATTCTACAATACCTAACTGAGTTATTACACAAAGGGCTTTCCTTTTCATCTATTAAAATCCATGCCTCAGCTATTTCAGCTCACAACAGCACGGATCCTCCCTTATTTTCACATCCACTTCTAAAGCAGTACCTCATAGGGGCCAAAAACATAAGGCCTCCCAGGAGAGCACCAACACCAACTTGGGACCTCAACTTTGTTCTGGAAAAGCTTACGCTGCCACCTTTTGAGCCAGCTTTCTCAGCTGATTTAAAGTTTATATCATGGAAAACTGCCCTGTTGCTAGCAATTACTTCAGCCAGAAGAGTCTCAGAGTTACAGGCACTAATGACAGTGGAGCCTTTCCTCATTTTTCATCAAGACAGAGTTTCTCTATGAACTAACCCTTCCTTTATGCCAAAGGTGGTATTGAGTGTGGCTCTAAATCAAACCATCCATTTACCCACTTTTTTCCCACATCCCCAGAACAAAGGAGAACGACTCCTGCACTCCTTGGACATTCACAGGCAACTATGTTACTAGTTGGATAAAACTAAGGTTTTCAGAAAAACTGACCAACTCTTTGTATCCTACGCTACAGCATCACAAGGAAAACCTATCTCAAAGCAGACCATTTCAAAATAGATAGGACATTGCATACGTTTTTGCTACACTCATCATGGAAAACCAGTTCCTGCTAGCATAAGACACCAGGGCAACAGCTACATCTACAGCCTTCCTCAGGGGGGTACCAACCAAGGATATTCTGGAAGCTGCAACTTGGAGTTCAGTACACACCTTCACCAAACACTATCATTTACCACTATACTCTAAGACTAGGGCTGGCTTCGCCACTGCAGTTTTACTGGGCCTACTAGCCTCTTCAAACCCTGTTTGATTCCACCTCCCATCCTTAGCTTTGGGATTCAACCCAAGTGTGATGACTGCAGCAGGGTAACACGATGAACATAGTACAGTTTTGTACCTACCATAAATGTAGATGTTCGAGTGTTCACCCTGCTGCAGTCCAGGTTACCCTCCCTCCATCCCCTCTTATCTAGCTGAACCCTATTTATGCCTTTATATCTGATACAACCTATGTGGTGTATTTGCTTACAGCTGGGGGTATGTCTTGTTTGTGCTTCACTTATAATTTGGGCAATAGGTAGTGACCTCCTATTTGGGGGGCACCTGACATCTGGGGCAAGAAAAACTGAAGAAAATGGCGTTGGATGCCTCTTATATATATCTGGCGCACTGACGTCAGGGAAGAAGCAACAGCAACCGATGCCGGACCACGACTTTGGTACTTAGGCCTACTGCGGGACCGCCTGATGACAGGATAACCCAAGTGTGATGACTGCAGCAGGGTGAACACTCGAACATCTACATTTATGGTAGGTACAAAACTGTACTTTAATCTTACTTGGCGTCTGACCACTTTTTATGTGATCCCTGCTGATCGTGCAGTTCCGGATAACATTGTTACTATTGATTAATTGCATACCAGGGGGCTTTCTTCTAGCTGGGTTGAGGTTTTCTGCAATTTAAACTAAATTTAAGCCCCACTGTGTACATTTGGCGAATTTGTCTGAGGTGGCTGTGCATTGGAGTTCTGCTTGCTAGATACCTTAATGCATTTCTGGTTGCTGTTTACCACTTGCTGAATTGTGTATTGACCAGTGGAACATTCCCTAAGGACGTGTCTCTGTTAATTGTGTCGCTCTGTCTCCCTGTCTTTAATCAGTGGCCATTAAACTGGCTTTAAGCTGTGTCGACTTGAGTGTAAAGTAGTGGAACATCCCCCAAGGGCTATATCTCTGCTCCTAGTGTTTTTTTATTGCCCTGTTTTACTTAGCGACTGCTATTACTAGCTTATAGCTGTGTTTATGACATTCACCTCCCTGATTTTACTGAGTGACCATGCAATTGGCTTTTAAGGCATGTCGATTTGAGTGTTAAGTAGTGGAACGTCCCCTAAGGGGTGTATCTCTGCCCTGGCATCATTGTATCCCCCTGTCTTATTTAGCGACTGCCATTATTAGCTTTTTAACTGAGTTTGGTGGGGCATACTACTCCCTATACCTTACTATATTGTACCTTCATGCTCTAACTATTTTTCTGAAGTTGCATTAACTCACAATATACAAACTATATATTCTACATTTAACTGCACTTTGCTTGAATTTGAAGGACTGGGTATTAGGTCAGTATAAACCACTGACTAATTGTCTGTATTTGCATATCTGAACTGCTGAATTGATTTTACAACTGACTTTATCCTGCTATAGTACCATTGTAAATAATATACCTGACACTGTATATATCTGCTTGTACCTACGCAATTGTATTTTATTACTGTTATCTTTGCTGCATTGTATCTCTCTTTATTTTCTTTTCTCCCTACATCCTTCTCCCTCCCTCATCTCTTACCTCATTGCCCCTCATTACCTTCAACTCTCACGCTTAAACTGACACTCCCTCCCCACCCAACTCACTCAGAGGCTCCTGTAATTACTTTGTCTCTTTACTCTCACCTGCAGTCATCACTGTCTTACTCCATAGCACAATTGCATTGCATAGTCCCCTACATTTTTATTATTTTTATTTTCACTACCTTACTTGATTAGTCTTATACTCTCTCTCAAAGTTCACTCTTCTCCCTAACCCCCTTATCTCTCTGTTTTCTCTTTTTAGGTTAGCAAGCAACCTCCACTGCTCCAAATAGCCCTTTGAACCACTCTGCCAGGAACAACCTGTGGCCAAGCCTCTCCGTGGGTATCTTCCCTCCATTTTTTTTGGACTAAATATGTCCTGCTTAATCGTGATAAGGTGTTAGTTGATACCTGCACTGTACTGTTGCTCCCATAGTGGCTATCTCCCTTGCACTTCTGTGGACTGCTCTCGCTGTCTCTACCTCCTGCCTAACCTGCTGTCTTCTCTTCCTGACTTACACTATCTATTTTCTGCACGCTAAATTGCACTATCATTTGCAGTACCCCCTCTGCTCACTGACTTGTCTCTGCTACTCTGCAGTATCCTTACTTTTCCTAACTATTCCCCTCGGACTGTCTCCAGTTACTTTATTCCTAGTCCTTCACCTAAACACTGATAGAGCTACTTACTCAATCTCTCTCTCACCCTCTGCTGGCCCCTCTCCAGCTCACTCATTTGTTAACCTTACCTGCTCTAACAGAGTGTTTTCCTTTCCTTCTGCTTCTGAGAATTTTCACTGTGGGTATAGCCCCGCTCCATTCACCCTTGCTGCGCTCGGGCTCACTTCACTCCCCCACCCTACCCCCATACCAACCCACCCCTATTACAGTTTCCTTTATACCATCCACTCCCTCCCCTTCCTTCCAAACCATTCACTAACAAACAACTTCCCATCAAACTCAAAGGACATCACCTCCTGCCCTACCTATTACTCTCAATCAACAACCCTTCTCATTCCAACAGGCAACACCTCATTATCTCCACTGCATTCCTCCTAACTCTCACTGCTCTAACCTCTTATCACACACACCTTTCCCTTCCACAAATATGCTCTCCTACCTCCTACTCATATGTCAATCAACCAAAAACATTCTCCTTTTACATCTCCCCTACCTTGTTCAACCATTCAATCTCATGCCTTCATAAACTATGTAGACCACAAACCCTCACACCTACCTACAAATATAAACCTAAATTACACAAACTACTTCTACTTGCTACTATACTATCACTTCACAAAAACAGCATACTCATATCAGGGGACATCCACCCCAACCCAGGCCCCTCCCCCCTCCTCCTCCTCACAGCCACATACCCCTCTTGCCTTCTACTTTCCCCCCATCGTCACACACCTGTCACTGTCCCCATCCTCAGTTACTAGACTCATCCTCAGCCAAGAACCTCTCTATATACTCATTAAACATCCAAAGACTAACTAATAAAATCACTGAGTTTCATACCTGGTTAGCCCATACAACCCCTCACATTCTATCCTTATCAGAAACTTGGCTTAAACCTCATATCACTAACAATGAAATTCTCCCACTAGGTTATAATATCTATCGCTCTGACAGATTCCCTAAAAAAAGGTTGTGGTGTAGCCATCCTGAACTCCAATAACATCAACCTATCACCTTTCTCCACACCCATCGATGACTTCCACCCTGCTGAACTTATCATCCTAAATTGCCACCTCAATCCACACACAAAATTTGCTGTTGTGTCTATATATATAATATCCCTCCTGGAAATAATTTATCCACTCTATAGAATATCCTATTCTGGTTTTCCCAAAATATTTCCTACAAAACCCTCATCTTAGGAGATGTCAACCTAGATTGGTCCAAACTTAAAACTGACTCTCCACAACTTAGTATCAGCCTTCATGGCTTCCATCAACTGATATCTTCCCCCACCCGCATCCTTTTTCAAGCTCCATAATTGATTGGATACTTACCAACTCACCCCACCACTACCACAGCCCCACTGCCTTACCTGACTGCCTAAGTGACCACCTCCCTACCTCTGTCCAAACCCCACCTTTACAGGGATTGTCACAAACTCACTAACTTCAATATAGCTCCGTTCAACCACGTCCTTTCTAATATAGACTGGTACATCCTTACACAAAGCCCCCTCAGTGATGCTGTCAATATGTTTAACAGCATATTTCTAAATACTGTAAACTCCTTGGCCCCCTCTGGAAAGATCAGAATAAAATCCAGTTATGCTCCCTGGCTTTCAAAAGAAACTAGGTCCTTTATGCACAAAAGAGACTGTGCTTGGGAAGCATAGATCAAAACAAAAGAACTACCTCTGCTACACAAATATAGACAGCTTAGGAATCTTACTAAGAAACAAACTATGACAAAAAAAATCCTACTATACCTCTTCTCATCTCAATAGCAAATCCAACCCTAGGAAATGTAGGTCTATGCTAAATAATATTATTTCTCCTGGCTGCCCCTCAAACCCCTGCCCTTACCCAAAAACAACCCCTCTGGAAACTGCTACCCTACTCAATAAACATTTTATTGACTCCATCCAAGCACTCATACCTTCCAATTGTAGCACTAATTTTCTCCCTACTACTCCCAACTCTCCAAACAAAAATCTATTCTCTTTTCACCCATCCCTACTTCCTACATCAAGTCTCTTCTACAAAAGCTTAAACCTTGCTCTGCCTCCACTAACAGTCTACCTCCTACCTTCCTCAAACATACTTCTGATTCCATTGCCTATCCAGTATCTATTCTAATGAATAGATCCATTCAGGAATCCATTGTCCCTACCCTGTGGAAATCCTTCTTTACTATTCCCCTGCACAAAGGTGGAAACTCTACAGAGCCATCAAATTACTGACCCATAGCCATTCTATCCCCCCTCTCTAAGATTCTTGAAAAATGTATTCACTCACAGCTTCTCACTTACCTCCTCCAACATAACCTACTCACTCCTACTCAGCATGGTTTCTGTCCTAGCCACAGCACAACTACTAGCCTCTTATTCTTCACACATAGCATTGCTGAGGCCCTAGATAACAATAGACTCGTATCTTCTCTCTTCCTTGACCTTTCCAAAGCCTTTGATACAGTTTCCCACCCTCTACTACTATCTAAACTTGCAAATCTTAATCTATCCTCTTCCTCTCTTGCCTGGTTCTCCAGTTACTTATCCTGCAGGCAGCAATCTGTCAAATGGCTCTCTTCCTCTTCTCCATTTAAAGCTGTCCCAAATGGAGTACCACAAGGTTCCATCCTGGGTCCTCTCCTGTTTAATATATTTACCAATGATCTTTACACATCTTGTAAACAATCCTCCCTCATCCAATATGCTGATGACTCAACTCTCATCGCCATCTCTGACAACATCTCTGAACTCCATACTGTAACTCAAGAAGCCTTCCTTTCCACAGAACAATGGTTATCCAGTAACCTACTTATCCTGAACCCTAAAAAGACTAAACTCTTACTCTTTCTGCCCAAATCTCTCAATCACTACAAATCCACCTTTTCAGTTACTTCCTCTAACAACACTACAATCCTACCTAAAACTCACACAAAACTTTTGGCACACACAAAACTTTTGGGCGTTATCATTGATGATGAACTAAAAATTAACCTTCACATGCTCCAATGTATAAAAAAGACAAACCAGAAACTTGGCTTACTGTACCACAACAAAATATTTTTAACTGCTAATGCCAGACTCTCCCTTGCACAAGCTCTACTCTTCCCCTCCCTTCTATATGCTGCTCCATTTCTTACCAACATCCAAACTACAACCTTGAACAAACTTCAACAAACTTACCATAAGATAACCAGATTTAGCACAAATTCTCCTTACAATTCTCATCACTGCCTTGCCCTAAACTCTCTACAGTGGCTTGAATTTAACCAACTACTACTGCTAGCTCAACTACAAATGCTACACTTCATTCTCCATAAGCCTTCTTCATGTCCTGCTATCTCCTCCTTCATCTCTATCTATACTCCACCTCGGACTCTCTGTACATCTAATCAACAACTACTGGACATCTATCAACCCAAAAAAACTGTAGGTAAACTACTATATAAACACTCAGTTGTCCATGCTTGGAACAAACTTCCACTTGATATACATTCCATCATCCACCCAGCACACTTCAAAGAAAAACTCAAACTTCATTTCCTTAACTCCAAAAGTTGCCCCTACCATGCCCCAAATTAACCCCTCCCACTCACATACCATTACCAATCCCTCCCTTTTCACTCAAGTAAGTCATCAGGCCAATACTAAACTCTTTCAAACCATTACTGCTGAAAAAAAAAACTTAATGTGTATATATATATATATATATATATATATATATATATATATATATATATATATATATATATATATATATATTGTTACTCTGTATAACATGATATGTACAGCACTTTTGCGTGCATTACTGCATTGTATATTTAACTTTTTGTCTAATCGATTTTTTTTTATGTCTTTGTCTTAAGCCAAATTTCTTTAAATACTGTAAACTGTCTCTGTATGGAGCTTTTCTCCTCGGATCTCCACTGAAAATAGGCCTCAAACCAGCTGGACCAACCCGGTTAACAAATGTCAATAAATAAATAAATAACTGAATGTTTGTGAAGTATTAAGCTAAAATGAATGGAAAATGGTGTGGGTGACTTTTCCTTGCAGGAGTTTAGCTCTGCTGGATGTCTGAAAGCTGTAGAAGTCAGACTGGAAGGGTGGATGACTGCTGCTAATTCCAGTGGATAATGTATGGCACTGCAGCAGTGATCCTTCTGGTTCAATATCTGTTATTTTGGTGAGTGCAGTAATTAAACTCTGCTACGTCTGTACTGTAAAAATAAAGAGAATAAACTTTTTAATCTAAGTTAGAACAATCTCGGAGTTAATTTATTTCATGCTGTGGTTGTGACACAGTCCTTACATTGATTAATACTGTCAGGGCTAAGTCAACATACTGAAAACTGAATCATTTTTCCTTTACTTTTCTCAGTTTTTGTGCCCACTTCAAAAAGTAAAGCATATTTGCAGTTTGCTGCAGAAACAAAAATGGGTTTAGCATTCAGCATTTCCAGGTCGTAGTGTTAAACTTGACCACTTCTACTAGGTACACTTTTTTAGTGTACACTAAAATGTATAATTGGAGCCAGCACTGTGGACTGCAGGGAGATAGCCCTTCCTGCAATGCTGGTAAACAATCCTTGATTAATGGCCTGCATGCCAGTGGAGCCAGCTGGAGATGGGGCATTTACGTACCTACCCTTCCTTGAGAAATGTAGGAGGAGACTTGCATCTCGGGAGTCACCTTATAATCACTGACACTCTCACAGAGATGGAAGAACTGATGGGCATGAATTACTTACAAGGGGTGGGGGTAGGAGGCAGGGCTGCTTGACATAATAATCTCTCACATGAGTGAGTGGGATTGTACAGCTACAGTGAGAATGCTGCCAAGGCATTTGCAAGTATAGATTAAGGCAGAAATGAAAACTGTTCCCCAGTGGTTGCCTCAGTGAATGCTGTATCATGACTGCTTTTACCTGTCAGGGAATGAATACGGACTGTGTCCTGGCAATTTGTTGTATAGCATGTTTGGAAGAGTGGCAGAAAAAAATGCAGACAAAATCTCTTTCTCACTCTAAGACAATGTTTTCTCAGCAATGTATTTGTGTTTTTCAAGTCAAGTCAAAGAAAGCTTTATTGTCATTCAGAACTACACAGCAGTGTAGCTGAATGAAATTAAAATGCTTCGCTCTCAATACAGGAAACAATTGCTCATATAGACAGAGAAAAATGAATAAAATATCACAGGAGAAATTTAGTAAGTAGCAATTAGTAAGTAAAGTAGGACAGCAGTGACCCACACTCATCCCAGAGCAGGAGACAAGGAAGACAAGGAACAATATGAAGGTAATATTGTCAAAGTAAAATTGAAACAATAGCAGCATATCTGTGATTAGACTGAATTATTGCACAGTTTGTATATTGCACTTTACAGTCCTTCAGTGTGTAGGTGAGCTAGCTTAGTATTGCACTTAGTTATTGCACATCCATAAAATAAGCCCCTTGATAGGCTAGTTATGTAACGGACATCATGGTTCGTTTGTCCCAAGAGTTCAACAGTCTAATGGAGAGCGGAAAGAAACTGTTTTTTACTCTGGTGGTCTTACAATGTGGGCTTCTGTATCTTCTGCCTGAGGACAGGCAAGTGTACAGACCATTGGCAGAATGCGTTGGATCGCTGGAAATCTTTTTTGGCCCTGTCGTTGCACCGGCATTTGTATAGATCTGCCAGAGATGTAAGGGAGGTGCCAGTGATTCTTTTTGCCAACCTTACAATTCTTTTTAGTGCCTTCTGATCCTGATTGTAACAGCTCCCATACTAGACTGCAGTGCTGTTAGTCAGGACACTTTCAGTGGTGCTCCTATAAAAGGTCTGAAGAATGAAGCTTGGCAATTTTGCCTTCCTAAGTTTCCTTAGAAAGTACAAGTGTTGCTGAGTTTTCTTTGACTGTGCTGGGTACATGGACTGACCAGGATAAGTTCACTGTGATATGAACACCCAAGAACTTTGTACTCTTCACCCTTTCCACTGTCATTCCTTTCATCACTAGAGGTTTGTGTGGTACTTGAGATCTTCTGAAATCAACAACCAGCTCCTTTGTCTTGATGACATTCTGTGCTAGATTGTTGCTGTCACACCAGACCAGTAGTTGATCAGTCTTGTTCCTGTATGCCTCCTCCTCCTCCTCCATCTTTGACCAGGCCTATAACAATGGTGTCATCCGCAAATTTGATGATCCTATTTGTCTCATGTCTGGCCATGCAGTCATGTGTCTGCAGAGTGAAAACTAACCCCTGTGGTAGTCCTGTGTTCAGGATGATACTTCTGGAGCTGTTGCCTCCCACACGAACCTTTTGAGGCCTTTCAGTAAGGAAGTTCAGAATCCATTTGCATAAATGTCAGTATATGTCCAGTTGAAGTAGCTTGGATATCAGATTCTGAGGGA
>NC_056746.1:767391379-767393879 GCF_019279795.1 Protopterus annectens | reverse complement strand
TGGAAGTCCCCAATGTCATGTAAAAGTTTACGTTTCTTAGTAGCTTCCATTCTTATGTCGAGGGTATGCAGTCTATCTAGCATTTGCTGATAGACATGAATTAACTTAGAAAAAACAGAAAGTTCCATAATGGCATTTTCCATGGTGAAGATTTCTTTTTTATATTCATCTTCTATTTTAACAAAGAAATCATTCATTAAGCACATATAGTCTAAAGACAACTTGATGTTCAAATGTTGCCATGATTTTAAAAGTTCAGGAAAAGTATTGCCATATGAAGGCATTTTAAGAATCCTAAGCCCACGTGGGACAATACCTCTTTCCACATAAGCTAAAAAGCTAAAACGCTGCCACTGCAAGCGTTTAAATGCAGTTATCTTTCTCTCTAATTGTTGCAAGATTTTATGAAACTCTGCCAGGCTTTCTGGCTCAGGAACAACATCAGACGAAGTAGCAGAGTTTGTAGAGTCCACACAGTTCAGTAAAGGGTTGGTCTCAATATTAATCAGAGACTTTAAAGAATTCAAGCTAGTTCCAACTGCCATATTCAGGCTAAGGGCTGCGAGATAGACCTCCAACAGGAATTCCCAATAACAGCAGAAACAGTAACAGCACAAGTAAAACTAGCTGCAAAACACGAACTCAACAGAGAAAACTTGCAGAGAAAACCAGTTTAATAAAAAGCAAAGCTTTCGGGCGTAACCCTTCTTCAATACTAATACATTCAAACACTAAACTCTAGAAGCTTAAATACAGGTCTAAAATCACATGACCAGCAGCCAAATGAAATCATGTGACAGAAAACAAATTATAAATTAAAGACATATACATATAAATATATTAAAAGATGTGTAGATACACAGTATAAAATATTTACTTTACAATATTACGTAGCTTAACTAACACAGGTTTTAAACTGACAGTGCTATTTAAACCAGGATGAGTGTCAGCAGCTAATCTCAATATCCATTCAAATTCTTTGAGCTCAAGGCAGTTGTTGATATCACCACCTCTTTCATTTACATGTGTGTGTGTGTGTATATATATATATATATATATATATATATATATATATGTGTGTGTGTGTATATATATATATATATATATATATATATATATATATATATATATATATATATATATATATAGATATATATGTGTGTTGTGTGTGTGTGTGTATATATATATATATATATATATAGATATATATATATATATATATATATATATATATATATATATATAGGCAAGTACAAATATGACTCAGTCATTGTCCATGCTGGTGTGAATGACCTGAGACGTACCTCCCTGGACTACATGAAAAGAGACATAAAGGAGCTCTCTGAGCATGTAGCCCAGGCCGGTATGACCCTGACCTTGAGTAGCATCTTACCCTCACCAAGAATGATGCCACAATATGAAGACAAGGTGATCAATTTCAACAATTGGCTTAAGTACTGGTGTCATTCAAAGGGGATCCAATACCTGTCAGCTTGGGATGATATGCTCGACAAGCCACGATGCTTTGCTAGGGACGGCTTGCACCTGTCACCCCAGGGCTTTCGGATATTGGCAAAGGCTCTTGCTACCCCCATAGTGCCTTTTTTAGGCAAGGCTCAAAAGACAAACCAACCTCCATAGGTATCACAAGGGATAAGAAACTAAGAGTAATGCTACTCAACGCCGAAAGTCTAAACCTCAAGATGCACGCACTCTAAACTCTCCTTAGCATGGAGAACATCAATATCTGTGCAGTAACAGAAACCTGGTTCAGGGCTCCCGAGAGCACCCCAGCACTACCAGGTTATACCTCATACCATTCTTTTCGGCCCCAAAACTTGGACCGAACCACAGAAGGAGGGGGAGTATCGATATTCATCAAAGATACCCACACCTCCAGGTGTGTGGCAAAGCACGAAGCATCAGAGACTATCCATGTGCAACTAACAGTGGGTAAAACTGCCTTCCAGTTTATAGCCTGCTACAGACCACCCTCCCAAACCCAGGAACCCCAATCGGCCTTCCTGAGAACACTGGAAAATATGAAGGTCTCTCCAAACACCATTATATTGGGCGACTTCAACTACCCAAACATAGACTGGGAGCATTACTCTAGCTCCAACACCCTAGCGCAAAGGTTCCTAGAATTTATAAACTCAAATTCTATGGAACAACTTGTTACCACTCCCACAAGAGGGGAAAACATACTGGACCTGATCATCACCAACATGGGGACTCTATGCTCCAGACCAGAAGTGTATCCCTCACTGGTAAGATCAGACCATAAACTAATCTCACTGGATATTCACATCCCAACCCCACCCCCTGCCCAGAAAACCACAGTGAAAAACTTCTTTAAAGCAAATTTCACACTCCTCAAAACTGAGGTGGAATCCTTCAAAGCCCCCAAGCCTGTGGAAAATACGGCCCAGACCGCAGAATCCTTTATAAACGCATTCTATGAACACCTTCAGGAATGCATGGATGATGCGATCCCAAA